>NW_026596039.1:13889268-13891268 GCF_907164565.1 Psammomys obesus
CCGAGCCGCTGCAGCCGCCGCCGCGTGCCGCGTTCCTCCCCTCCGCTCTCTTGGCTGCCTTCGCCGCCGCTGGAGCCGAGCTTGGCAAACCAGCACCTGCTGCTGGAGAACGCCGAGAACTGAAACAGGAAACCCTAAGCCAGGGGGGAAAACCCGGGAGGCGTGGAGAGGGGTGAGGGGAGCTGCGGGAGCCCGAGCCTCCTCCCCTCCTGCGCAGTCCCCTCCGCGCCCATCCTTGGGGCCCCTGATCCTCCAGCCCCCGACTCCGGTCCCCAGCTTTGCCCCCGACGGCGCCTCCCGTGCTGGCCACGTCGTCTCCACCCGCACTAGCCCAGATCATGCATGCCCTGGGCAGCCGGTGAAAACGACGCTTTGCTTTCTCAGGACGCTCAGGACGTGTTACTCGCTTGTTGACTTATTATTAATGCCCTGAAATGGGGGTGGGGGCAAACAGAACACCACACCCTGTGTAATGAAGACCACTAAGGGAATTTTAACAATTGAAGCTGTAGGGGTTCCACCTATTTGGGAAGGGCTTCCTTCTGCTAGGAAACCGGCTTTGCTGGAAATGGCAATCACGTCGGAATTGAAGTTAAACCCAAGGTGAATGCAGATCGTTTTAGGCTGGGAGCAGGCAGCCCTGAGCACCGAGATGGACACGTGTGAACGTCCCTGGGCGCCCGAGCATTCCTGTTTCAGAGAACTGAACAACACCTAACGCAATCTAGGTCAACTACTCGGAAATGCTCCCACCATCTTACCTGATTATGGAAATGTTGTCAGAGTCTCACTTCTCGCCCTTGAAGGCTGCACCTAGCTCTGGAACGGGAGGGAAAGACACTAATGGACCATGTGCCATCATCAGTAGTTTACTTAGCTCATGAAATTACCACCACGGCCAGGTGAGCTAAGTAGCATGATCGAGTTTATCGTCAGATAATCTAAGCTCTAAAATTTTATACAACTTGAATCTGCTACATACGAAGCATGTGTTTGTTTTAGGACTAGCCTACGACGCCTTTGGTTACATGGTTCACCTTTATATGAATTGGTTTTTTGCCTTTCTGAATTGTTCTTCAATAGGACATAGATCACTTAGGCCTGAATCTCTGGCTACTTAATGTTCTAGCATTCCCAATGTTTACTGAAGCTCAAACTTTATAGTTTAATGTTTCCTCTCTTTTACAAAAATGAAATCTGCCTCTGTGGCTCAGTTGAGGAGCACAGCTACCATCACTGCATCGGCTGCACTTCTAGAATTGAGGAGGTCCTAGTTTAAAGCACCCTTCACACGAAGCCCTGGACAGTCCCAGCCTGAGGGAAGAGAGCAGGTTATCAGCCCATTCTCCAAGTTCGGCAGACCAGTCGTGGAGCCTGTTCAATAAAATTGCAGACAGGAGGTTGGTGTCTGTGCACCACAGTTTCAGGATCACATTGGGCCCCAGGAAGACTAGCAATCTGCTCTCTGCAGCAGGTCAGGGTTTTTTTGGCAGTAAAGTTAGAATACTCTGGGAAAGCAGCCCCCGTAAACTCTACACTCGGCCAAACCCACAGGAATCTCTGGAGCAGGACTAAGAGGATGGCAGAGACTTAGAAAGAATTTGGCTGGCAGACACAGTAAGTCACGGCCCCTATGGCATGGCTTTAGTGATGCCAAGAAGTTTCCCATTCATACTGCCCACACAACCTTCTTCTTGCCCTGTGCCCTACAACTGACTCAGCCAAGTTCCAGTGAACACCGACTGAACATAGCTGAAGATCAGAGCACTCTGCTAAGTACTTCAGAGATAAGGTGAATATTAGTTGTTAAAGCTGGTGTTTACTGGATGATTACCAAATTCCGAATACCAATCTTTGCATGTGCTTTCTTGCATATGCCCACAAAACCCATATAGAGGACTACCTGACATAAATTGCTTTTTGGCAGATGAGAAGAAGAAGAAGAAGAAGAAGAAGAAGAAGAAGAAGAAGAAGAAGAAGAAGAAGAAGAAGAAGAAGAA
>NW_026596039.1:13891278-13917054 GCF_907164565.1 Psammomys obesus
AAGAAGAAGAAGAAGAAGAAGAAGAAGAAGAAGAAGAAGAAGAAGAAACTAGGATTACAGTCAGGCTTAGGGTTAGTAAATAACTAAGAGGGCAAGGACTATAGTTTAGGTAGTTTGGCCCTAGAATTAAGACTGATATATGAATAAGATACAATAACTTCTGTTAATCACATTGTTATTTAGCTGAGGAGATAAGAACACCCAAAGATAATCCCGAACTTTGAAGAGGGAAATCTGAGGCAGATTGTGATGGGTAAATAGTATCCTGATGAGTATGGAGATATCCAAGAGCTTATTCAAGGACTGAATTAATGAGCAGCGGGATGGGGGAGGATCTGGGGAACAGAGATTCAAAGAAAAGGCTAGAGAGGAAAAGAAGGACAGAATCATAGAGATTTCTGAAAACAGAAAGGGGGAGGAAGGAGGGATGGAAGAGAAAAGGAGAGACATAAAGATAGCTATTTGGTTCTGTGTACCCACAACCAGTGGAGAATCTGTGACAGATTTCAGAAGATCCTCTAGAAAATGTCTTATTTTATGAAGAAAAGGCTATTCTATTGATTGGATGGTTGGAAGGAAATGGGGAGCAAATTTTGAGGCTCATATGGTAGAAATAACCTGAACTAATAAGCAGCAAGGTGATAGAGGAAAGGAGGAGACTTATTATTAAATGTGACTTAAAACAGATGCCTCGTGGGTATCTAGACATACACTCACTGGAGGCAAGGAGTTGAGAAAGGGAAGCGAGCAGTCAAATGAGTGTAATGTGAAACCCGAAGTAAAAGCAAAATGTAGGAGGAAAGGAACTACTTCTAAAATCCTGAATCATTCTATTTTATGTGGAAATTTGAGATAAAACTGGGTTCTGCATATAGGAATGTCATAGTGTTATCTAAAGATGGGAGAGAATTTAGTAGGGGGGTTATATGCCAATGAGAGGAAAAAGATGAAAATTTAACACGGTCTCCATTACAAAGTAATCAGGTATGGCTGTTCATTCTTGTAAAGCAGTGTTGAAAGAAAATTTATAATAAAAAATGAAATGTTTCTATGGCTCTGAGTTAAATGGGCTTCCTGCAATCCTATTTACATCCTCTCCTTTACCCCAAGCTAGTCTTCCTTGTAAAGAAGGAGAAATATACAGGAGATTTTTCACAGGTTCGGGGGAAGTGCCAATGATGAAAGAAAACAATGTTTAATTTGAACCCACTTGTAATTTTGGTGAGACTGGGGATCAAATCCTGCTTGTACCATAGTAACATTCACTGGGAACCGGAAAGTGGAGCACCTTGCTACTATCAGTTCTTGGAAACAAATCTGTATTTTAGTTATAAACTCAAGTCTGGACCTTGAATTGTAACTTGGAATTGAACATAGTTACAGAACCCAAGTGGTCACTTGTATAGTGACAAGATCTTGGAACAACCTCACTAGCTGGTAGAGAACAAGCAAGGGAGGATGATGTGAGCACAGCACTCCTTCCTAAAATATGCTCCCAGGCGGACTCTTGCACACCTGTGCTTGAATCATAGACGGTACAAGCCCACCCTGATGAGGCTTGCCTTCCTTAAGAATTTCCACCCCCCCCCCCTTAAGAGCTCCAAAGGCTTCACACAGTTTTAGGTTCAAAACTGTCATATACCCCTCACAAATACTTCTACTTACACCCAAAGGTTTCCTAGTCGTGTCCTTGGGACTTTTCTTATGGGTTATTTGTGGACCTGTAGCTAAGCTGGGGTTGCAAGAATTCCCTTCTACTCTGGAGTCTCTTGCCTCATGCCTCCGCTCTTTCTGCCAAAATTCTTACCTTAGCTGAACCGATATCAGCAGTTCCTTTATCTTCAGCTCTACAGCCAACAATGCTTTCCTCTAGCTGAAGGGCTTCATTCACAGCTTCTATATCTTTTAGAAAGTTCTGTAATCCAACAACCTAGAAATAAAACCTAGCTTCAGTCACCATCATTACTCCACACAAACTATTTACTAAGCACATCCCTGTGTGAGACACACAAGGCTACACTCTTGCCCAGTGAGTCTCGGGGGTGGCTACAGTTGCTTATTAATGCTGCATTCTTAGGGAAGGAAGCTAGAAGACATGAGATGTGCTGTTGACCAATCCCAGGGCTTCTATTTTTCTGATGGGTAACCACAGATTCCATAGCAGCTGGGTGACTATTTCCTCCAGCATTTGAAGGACGCTGTCAGGGAAAGCCACCAGAAAGCCACAGAAGCAAAGGTTTCTGTGTGCCAGTATCATAGCCATGTGTTGGTTTTCTCCCTGAGCCTAGAATGGCAGCATCATTTTTACCATGTTTGGCAAACCCAGGGGATCTGATAACCACGGAAGTAGCACTGCTACCTCAAGGAGAATTACGATTGCAAGATTGCTGCAGTTCACACTGCCCAGAAGTTTTAGAGGTTTTCTTTCAAGATGGGATTTAAACTGAACTAAAATGTCTTCCTTACTCCTGCAACCATCTGCTGTCTGAAAAGGAAACCAGTGCTTAGAATTGTAAATATGCAAAATTAGCTAGCTGATAACAGGTGACAGTCACAGTCATATTGAAAGATCATTAACTAGCATTATTTCCAAAGATAAAAAAACGAAACAAACAAACAAAAACAAAAACAGAGTCAGCTTAAATGCACATTAATGGGAAACTTTAAATTAACATACTCTTCCTATTCATTGGCTTGATATGCAGCTGTTAAAGAGTTGCTTTACGTCTATGAAATGAACTTCGAGATACGTTGTTTACTGAAAAGGGAAGGTAGAGAGTGTTTAGCTTTTATGTAAAGGAACATCCATGATTACATAAGCATATGACATCTCTGATGAACACACAACCAACTAGAGACACTGGTTATCTATGGGCAGAAGGACTAAATAACTGAAAGGAAAGGGAAGAAGGGAGATTTTGTTGTACTCACAGTTTTTGAATTTTAAATTGTACGTATGAATTCACAATTGGAAAACACTGTTTAAAAGGCAATTTCTATTGATAATGAATCTTCTTTTGATACATTTCTTTTGAATTCCATAAATAGGTGCTTTTAAAGTAACAGAAATAATTCCAACTTTACACATTTTGGGGGAATGCAAATTAGAGCAGCCACTATGGAAATCAGCATGGAGATACCTCAAGAACTGAAATCAGAACTACTAGATGACAAAGCTATTTCGCCACCCAAAGGAATGGAATCAGCACATTATAGAAATAGCGATATATCTTCAACATCGCACACAGTAGCCTAGATATAAAATTAGCCTAGGTCCCAATCAACAGATGAAATGAATAAAAAAGTATTGTGCATACACAAAGTAGTATTATTCACCTACGGTGAAGAACAAAATCATGTTCTTCATGAGAACATGAATGGGACAAGATCATTATGCTAAGCAAAACAAGCCAGACTTAGAGAGACAAATATTATTTTTTTTCTCTCATATGCTTAAACAAGTTTGAGAGAGAGAGAGAGTGAGAGAGAGAGAGAGAGAGAGAGAGAGTGCACAAAAGAGACAGAAGGAGAGAGAGATTCAAGAAGGGGAACTATTTGAGGAGAAGAAAAGGACTCGTGGGAACAGGCAAGGGGTTAACAAGAGAAGAAATTAGTAAAATCAAAGTACACTATATGCCTGCATGAATATGCCATGACCTAACCCCTCATTTGGTACAATTAATATACATTAATAAAAAAGAAAGAAACTATTCTCAGGGACAAGGAAGAGGAAGTGAAGGGAGCCCTGTGAGTTGCACGTGTGTAGTCTGGGGCTTCCCAGTCAAGGGAAAGATTTCCATGATCATGTGGAAGGGGAGAGCCCATGATTGCTTAAGGATTCCCAGACAGAATCAATGGGATTAGTCACTGTGCCTACAACTTAGTTGTTAAAACTCTAACCTTAGAGTCTATGAGGATTATTTTAAAGGAACTACTTTAAATAAGGGAAGCACTTGGGGGATGCCCTCATGGCCAGGGGCTGGAAAGAAGTGCTTATACATAAGCCAGAGCAAGTCAGATATAGGTATAGAAGCAGACTGACTGTGTGAGTTTTCATCACCTAGAATTCTATTTGCTTATCCTGTTGTCTTTTTGTATCCCAGTGGAAGTCCCACAGAGGAAGAGCCTCCCTCTGTCTTGCTCTTTAAAAGCCCTTCAATTCTTTCATCATGGCAGGGATGTGACAGCTAGGTTGGCTCTAGATATTCCAGTCTGTGGCTATTTATGTCTATTTGCTGGGTTAGAAGGCAGTGCGGGCATGTCCATAGGAGCTAGGACTCAGGGTTGTAGCCTTTGAAAGAGTGGCCAAGGTAAAAAGGAATGGGAAATCAGAAACATACACAAGGAGGGGAGGAGTTAATGACTAAGGTATCAAGGGCAGTATGGGCATGAAGAAGAAAGAAAGGGAGGAGGAGGAAGGGGCAGAGGAGGAGGAAGAGAGAAAGAAAATGAAAAGGACACCAACCAGCCAGCAAATAAATGCAATGTAACTGTCTTATGAACAAGCAACAAAGTATGCAGCAAGAAATGAGAAGTCAGTCTTGCAATGACAGGAAGTCCAGGATTATCAGCAGAGCATACTAGCGGCTGAGTCACTGTGGGACCAGAGACTTCTTCAGAAGTGGGGGTGGGTCCAGTTACCCCGACTTAGGGGCTAGATTGGCTTCAGAGTCTAGGGGAGTGGGAAGATGAGTAAGCTCAGGAGCTAATGTCAGACAGTTATGGCAGAAACAATCAATCTCGACAGCTCTGAGCACCCACTTCCAACCTTTGCGTAGAAGCCAGTGGAAATTTTACACAGTCAGTTAATTCTGTCTGAACACTGAAACTCCAAGAGCTACTGGGGAAAAAGAGTGTCTAGAAGCCAGGTACGGTGATCTCGATCTGTAATCCCAGCACTGTGGAAACCGAGGCAGCAGGATGGAGGGTTGAAGGCCAGTCCTGGCTACCCAGTGAGGCAGTGTCTCCAGGCAGGAGATGCTAATCATATCTTTATGTGTCCAGTAAGCAAGTGCCACCGCCCTAGGCTGGAAGTGATAAAAGCGTGACAAAGTTGGAGGCATCTTGGGGATTTACTGGTTTTTGTCAATCAGAGGTCAGGAATTGGGTGCAGGTAATTCCAGAAGACCTTTTTTTTTTTATTCTGCCCTTTCTCTTCTGTAACCAGTGAGCACTCAGAGTTAAAGGCACATTCAGCTACTTCTGCATCTCTGGGTTCATTCATCACTGGTCTCCTTATCTGAACCAATATTGGCGGCCTCCTGAAATGTTTCTCCAGCTCTTCAGTCATTACGCAACTTCCTCTAGCTTTTGCATATTATACACAGGACCCTCAAGGTTTGTAAAGAAAGGCTAGGTCTCCTGGATTATCCTTACAATATGTTTATGTTAGGGTGTGTATGTGTTCCTGGGTGTGTTGGTGTATGCATGTATGTGGAGCCTAGGGGTCAAGATTAAATAGCCCCCTTCTCTTTGGGGGATGCTCTTCTGCCTTCCTTCTCAGAGCTGGGATTAAATGTGTGGCTGTGCCCAGCTCAGGAGGTGGGTGATAGGGCTCCAGGCTCAGGACCTCATGTTTGGTGGTGAACATTTTACCTGCTGAGCCATCTCCCTTTCCCTACAAAATCTCGGCACCCCCCTCCCACCAGGAATGCATTGTTTGCCTTAGGCAATGTATACTTTCTTGATAAAGGATTCAGGAACCATTGATCCCAGTCTGGACAGCTACAATTTACAGATTAAACACTCACAAGCTTTGGCGAAGATAGTGAGAAGGCAGTGAGCTGCTGAAGTGGTATGTTTCCCTAAAACATGCTTCAGTGGCACACACACTTGGGAGAAGGTCTTTCCAGTCACTTCTGTTTTCTCAGTGGTTAATTCTTTGTGTTAAAAAAAAAAAAAAGGACTGGTACAGATAGTTTAGCTGTGTGGAACTGGTATAAAAGTAGGGGAGGCTCTTACTTGCTTTAAAATTTGGGGACATTAAGCATTCTGGTGTTACTTAAATTATGATGGGTACACGCTCCTTGCAGAGAGTTTTAAAGTCATATTGTTTCAAAAACACAAATCATGCCTGATCTCACGGCCCAGATAACCAATCACTCCTTACCACACTTTCATTCTCATATTTATTTCACTGCTTTCTTTACTTCAAGCAAACCAGTCTTGAGCAGCAATGCTAGGCTCAGAATCAGAAATTAAACAAACAAACAAATAAACAAACAAACAGTTTGTACCCTAAACTATAGTTTTGAAATCTGAGACACAACTGAATAACAACCCTAGAGGACACACTTGATTATGAAATCAAGTGACAACGTTGCCAGAAACAGGGTCTCATTCGGTTATCTGGGGTCCTCAGAATTCAATTTCCAAAACAGTCTGCAGACACTGGGGATTCATTTAGTCAATAAACATCTGTGGTTCACCCACTCTGGGCCAAGCACTGTTAACATACACCACGACCTCCTGAGGCCACCTTGAGACTTTCTAAGGGGAACGATGTGGCTTCGGTCTGTCCTGACAATGCATTTCCTATCTATTACTCTTTGCTCGTTCTCTCCCAGTCATGCTGCCTCCGCATTCCTGCTAGTTTTCTCTCTGGAACCCCACTTCTCAAGTGTTCGCAAAATTTCCTCTCTAATATTCCTTAGGTTTCTGTTCAAATATCACCTGATTAGAGATGACATCTCCTATAGCGCCCTATTTAGAATGTCACACATCTCCTCCCTGTATATACATTCAAGTCACTTTCAGTCCTCTTAGGTCATGAGATGTCTATGTTTCGAGAGGTCTGGAATAGGAAGATCAGAATATAAAAGTAGTAAATTCTGTATTGATAAAGACAAAATTATTTTATAGGGAATCAAGTGCTGTATATGAATGTAAGTTTGCTTATCTGTAGATGAAAATGAAGGAAAGCTTATCTGCATACGGTAGAGAGAAAACAGCTGTGATGTTGTGATTAGGACATGTCACAGGAAACCCAGACAGATACAAGTCTGCAGGCTTGTTCTTCAGCATGGGCATAAGAATGAGGCAAAGCAATGAGACAAGCCTTAAGAGTTGGACGGAGGAATGAGATAAACCTTGGGCTAGCCAGGTGTCAGCTGCTGCTCCCCCTTCTCCCCTCCCCAGCAAGAAGCGGGCTGTTGATCAGGTCTTCAGTTTACAGTGTGAACTGTCGTCTGGCTTCTGTGATGTATCTTTTTTGTGAGCGCCTACTTTACTTCTCTAGGTTAGACTCTTTGTATTTTTCATCTACTGTCTACTCCTCTAAAGAAATATTTTGTAAACTCTTACCATATGTGTGTGTGCGCGAATGTGCACTTGCATTCTTCTGCTAGTATACCTGCATATATGCCAAAGGGAAATATAGAACTCATTGGTTAGGCCAGGCTGGCTACCTAGCAAGCCCCAGAGAACCTGCTGCCTCAACTTGCCCAGCAATGGAATTCCAAGCCCGAACCACCGCTTCCAGCACGTTTACATGTGTTCTGGGATCCAACTCAGGTTCACAGCTGCTAAACCAATGCATGGAATGCACAAATAAGCAAATGGGAGAAAGGAATTCCATGAAACAGCTAGTACGCTGAAGGAACAAAGCAGAGTCCTCTCCGGTTTGGCGGCTGGCTTTTTGGCTGGCTGTGAGAGATCACTTCCAAATCCTCCTTGAGCTACACTTGTTACAAATCTAGCCAACCAAAGCACACTGAGGTGAAGCAATGGGCAAGGAAAGACACTCCAGAGATTGTAGACTTGTGAAGGACCTTTGTAAGAAGGAGTGTATTATGGTAAGGAACTTGGCTAGAGAGAGAGCTCACAGAAGAGAGCCCTGGTGTACAATCAGTGGCCAGTGGAGGGGCGTGGTCTGCGCTTTTGGTGCAAGCCCTGGCTGGCTGCTGTAAGTGGGTCATGCTCTCTCCTGTTTGCCTTGGATTTCATATCTTTCCCCTTCTCTTATCTTGGCCCCGCCTCCCTTCTTTATCTGACCTGTCTGGCCTTTGCAGTCATTTTAGCTTGCATGCCTTTTATGTTCTTGTTAAAACTGTTCTGGCGTTATTGAAAGTTTTGAACCCTTGTTTATATAGACTGGCTGATCTCTTTGTTTATAATACCCTTCTCCTAATATCTTTGTGAGGAAAGATTTATGTCAACAGTACATTCTGTCCTTGTTAAACTCATCTATCTGTGTTTGATGTCCTTCTTCTAAGCTCTCAGAGTCTCATGTGATAATTAAACCACAGAAAAGTTGAATGTGTTCCCCCACATCACACAACAAAGCTAGGATTTAAACCCGTGTTCGTAACCACCATGACTCACAGGCATGCTGCTAGGTGTGTCAGCGCTTAGGGCAAACCTTGACTTTTGGAAAAATAATAAATGTTAGAGTTGATGACAGACAATCTTGGTCATTGAGTGGCCTATGGTTAAAAGAGAGCATGAAAAATTTAGTAAATGAATAAGTTAGAGAGCAAATTGAATACTTGGGAGAGTCTCAACTATTGTTGTGTTTCTCAAAAGGCTCTTTAGTCCCAGACATTTAATAATAGTGATAGTGACATCCTTAAAAAACAACAAAAACAACAACAAAAACAAAAACAAAAAACAAGAGGAAGAGCAGGCATTTTGGAAAAAGTGTTAAGTTCAGTTTTAAACCTTGAGGAGCATCTGGAATGTTCGACTGGAGATGAGCAGTAGGCTCAGCAATGACAGTGGAATTCATCACATTATACAGGCATCTTGCTTGATTACTGTTTCAGCCTATAAATTATCTCTATAATACAGCTTTCTGTTGCTGTGGCAAAATACCCAAGATTCTTATAAGAAAGATTTCCTTGGCTTCATAGTTTCAGTCTATGGCTGGCTGGTTCCTCTGCTTTTAGACAAAGCAGAAAACAATACAGGGACCATGTGACAGAGCAAAAATGTTCAATTCACAACAGCCAGGAGGTAAGGCCAGAGACAAGAAAGAGGCTGGAGTTCTAAGGTACCCTTCAAGGGTATTCCCCAAATGACTAACTTCCTCAAAGTAATGCCCATCTCCTAAAATAGTCACTACTTCCCAATAATATATTAAAGAATCCACCAATAGAATACTGGCATTGATAAAATCAGAGCCCTCGTGATCCAATCACACACTAAATGCCCACCTAAGGACATTGCTGGATTGGGGACGGAGCCTCCAATGCACAAACTTGGGGGAGACATTTCAAATTGTAACATATGGCCTCTTCTCATCTACCATCACCTTGATGAAAGTCCTTGCCTTGCCCCTGTGTCTCACATGCTTCCTCAGTCACCTGGGCATACAAACAGTGTTCATCTTTTGAATTTTCTGTGTGCCTTAAGGTAATTCATGTAAAATATCCAGAGTGCCCTTTAGCATGTAGATTAAGGAAAACACAGAAAGAAAAAAGAGGAGCAAGATTGCACTGAGACAGTGGAGTCCAAGGAACAAATGTTTCTAGAAGAAAAGTAGCTGTCAGATGTTAAGTAGATGAAGAACTCCCAAACCTGTAATTTTTTTTTTCCTGTTAGGACATGTTTATACAGAGTAGTGAAAGACAAAAAAGTTGAACAAGGTCATTCTCACCAATCAGTAATCAAAATGGTGCATATAGCCGTTAGGTACAGAAAGGCTGAGTCAGCTGGCAGCTCTTGTTAGAAAGAACAAGACTGAACTACAAAAATCACCTCTGTCAAGTCAAAACTATTTGTGTCAGGCTGCTGACTGGCTTTCCTGTCATTGCCAGCTCCTGTTCAGTCACTGGGAGCCATAGAGGTGTCACCATTTCATCCTGAACATAGAATACTGCTGAGCTGGGGATCATGCACTGCGGTCTGTCTCCTTCATCCACACCCTCACTGGTGGCTCTAGGCTCTGTGGTGAAAACATTGTAGTTAACATTATAGCTAAGAGATACCGTTACCTGAGGAAAAACAGAAGGTCTGAAGGCTGGAGGCTAGCTTTGAGTCTGAACAATCTAGTTTCACTTGTGATAAGCTGCATCCTTGAGCAAGCTAGTGAATGTCACTCATGCATGACTTTTCTCTGCCAAGTTGGCGTGTTCATAATTCCACGGGGGTAAGGTTTTGTGGCTGACTACATTTACCCCAGATCATGTGGGTTGAAAATACACTTCCTTGTTTAGTTGGGTGAGACAGTTGTGATCAAGTTATTCAAATTAATTGCTGAAGCTTTTTTAAGATGCTGCGTAAAAGGACAGTACTCTCAGGGAACAGGATACTGATATTATTCTCACCAAAGATTTTTGTCTTCTTTCAGAAGTACAAAGAAAAGAAAATTCCTTCCAGCCCATGACACAGAACACGCATCAACTGCAGAAGGAAGACACTGCGCTGCCCCACTTTCTGATAAAGTGTGTTCAGTTTATTGTCTGGTTTTACCTCCAAAGAAGTAGGATGAAATGGAGTGTGCTAGGTAAGGCTCTTCTTTTAAGAAAAAATTAATTATGGAAGCAAAGACAGGAGAATCATGAGTTCAAAGAGAACTTGGGCTAGATAATTCCCAGACTAGCCCACATTACATGGTGATACCCTGTCTCAGAGAAAGTAATGATGAGGGAAGAAATTCAGTGGCATAGCATAAGACCCAGGCCTTGGGTTTGATCTTCAGCACCACAAAAATATGACTAACTAATAGCATATATTTGTGTGTGTGTGTGTGTGTGTGTGTGTGTGTATGGCATGTATCTCAATACTTTGAGTTATGAAACCATCCATCACTTCACATAGTCCTCTTGAATGCAGTAACATTTAACTTTTATCATCTGCAAATCTCAAGCACAGAGTATTTGTCAAGCCTCCTTTTTAAATAAGTAGAACATTATGGTAAGGAGCCTGGACAAGAAGGTAGGAAAATGTGAATAAAGTAAGGACACATCCAATGGAATGAGATAGTCAGCCTAGAACATCAGAAGTTCTCAGTGGATGAGATGTTACTATGCATACTGAACTTTCTGAACTGGCCAGTAAGTGTGGAAAATGAGCAGGCTAGAAGCCACAGGACAGAGTGAAGACAGGTTCTGGGTAAGAGAGCATAGCTAAGTGTCCACGTTTGTCTCATGTCCCCTTGAAAGTACACAGTAGGGTTCATTGTGAGAATGCCCAAGCTGAAGCAAGGGGAAAACACTTCAATTTTTTTAATATATTTTTCAATATATTTTTAGGCAAGTCAGGATTTTACTCTCATACAATTAATGAAATAATATTTATTATATTTTATAATCACTAGAAGTGCTAGAGAGTCAGGCCTAGAGACCATGGAGCCATCCACCATGTCCAACACCTGGAAACGCAAAGATCCCAGGCAAACACAATCATCTGCTGACACGTATAGATAGTAAAGCTGATCTCACTTCCAACCTGAAGCTGCCACAGCTGGAGGATGTTATTCCCTTTCTTTGTGTATCATTAGAGTCTTCCCCGAAACCTATGGTGTGAGCCCCCAGTCAGTGGAGTGTAGGCCAAATTCCAAAACCTCTGCTGTAAGAGAAGCTGGGTGATTAATACTAGCATGGCCAGTTTCTATAGTACCAGGAGGTCCCTGCCTCAGGATGCTTCCCATATAGGGTTAGAGGCCATAAAAATAGTAAACACACACACACACACACACACACACACACACACACACACACACACATGCATACTCACAGTTTGTAAGAATCCTTTAATTCTGGTACATAAATACAAGATATTTTGGCAAATAACTCCTAAGCTGTTTGTTTTCAGCTCTCAATTCTTCTAGGAAGTTCTTAAGAACTCCACACTGCTGATTGTAGCTTTTTCAGTGGAAGCTCTACCCTCACCCCTCGGATCTCCACTAACACCAGAAGAGTACCTCAGCATGAAGCAAGGTTGGCTTTACTAAGGTAGTGATAAGAGAGAGATAATGGGCATTTTAGTGTGGCATTGAGAGAGACATATATAAAGCATCTCAACAGCAGTGGTATCTGCAATTCTGTCACTTTGGAAGCTACTGTAGCTGAAGGATGATTTACAACCAGGTTTAAAGAGTAAACAAAGTTTAAAAACAAAGTAAAGTTCAAAGGTCAAGTAAATAAAGTTCAAGGTTAAGTAAAGCAATAGGAGGTGGTTTACATGTTTGTTGTATCTCAAAGAATTTCCTTTTGTAAATAAAATTGTCAGTGGCTTATGAGATATGTTGTTCAAATGTAGGGTCAGGGGATTGTTGATACTATTAAACTCAAAGGTTCTGATTCATTTTGCTTAAGCAAGATCAGTCACTTGCTGTTTTACCACTTTCTTTGACAATGTCTCAGGAAAAAACAGGCAGTGTTTTCTGTAGCCAGCATTCAGAGTGGCTTTCTGTCTGCTTTCTGCCAATGGTATTAAGTTCTTGATTGTCAGCTAATGAGAAATGTAGTGCAAATTCCAAGGGTGGGTGGCTTCATTCTGTTCCCCATGCCTTCTTATTTCCCCCAGTCTTCCTATCCTGTCTCAGTCTTATAAGAGTTGGTCACCCAGGAAACTTGGCCTCTATGTACATATACACACTCTATACACACATAAACACATAGTCTTAAAAAAAAAAATCAAGGCGTCACTTTGTTACACAAATATATACTCATTAATATAACAAAGGTATACAGAAATAAATAGACTTGAAGCAAAGGCAGTAGGCCTCTTTCATAGTTAAGGCACACCAACATCAGATAGCCCGGAGTAATGAGTAATAATAATAATAAACAAGGAAGGAATGGAGCATTAAAGATTTTCTCTCACTTTAAATTTTCACTTTAGGTTTCTGTTTAGAGCTCTGACAAATATATATGCAGTAAAGAAGCTTCAATTTTGTTTTTTGCTATTGGTAAAACTCACATGAAATGCATCTTACAGTTGATCTGCAATGCTGGCGGTGATGCAGAATATGCCACGTGCAAAAATTTCTAATATCTCTGTGGCATCTCTGCATTCTCTTCCAGTCCCTACTATGACTAATTTATGTTAGGAAATCTGATGAGAATTAGACTTTCCTCAAAAGCCTGGGGACTTTTTAAAATCCATATATTTCAACTTGTTTCCATTCGGAGATGAGCATATTTCCCATGGTGGTGATGAAAAGACCGATGGCCTTTCACTGGTGCTTACTCAGTCTTTGTCCTTCCTGTGAGTCATCACTGTTTTCCAGCCAGAGGCTGTGGCAAGGCTCACTTTCGGGGTGTTCTTTTCATTCATTTGGAAGCTGGAAAGGTATGCTGTGCTCTGTGTCCTTCATCTCAGCCGTGTCCTTCATGTCAGCCACCGGCTCTGCTGGACGCAGCCGCAGAGACACACTCACAGCCTGTGCGGAGAGCAGCCGGCTGTCTGCTTCAGGGAACCGGTCACGTGGGGCTTGTTAATGGTATGCTCAGAGGCTTTTGAAGGCTGGAGCCCAGTGCTAGTAATACCTCCTGGCTGGGCTTGGGAAGAAAAAAGGCCTTTATCTTTGTGACTGGTGGATAGAAGTGAGGCATGTTAGTATTCCCTATAACCCAGTGATATTTATCCCTATGTCCCCTCTGAGACACTTGGAACAATGCTTAGTTATTAGAACAATGAGAGCTTTTAATAAATACTATATTGTGCAGTCTTTTTCAGTTTTAGTTTTATGAGACAGGCTCTTGTGGAGCCCAGGCTGGCCTTGAACTCACTATACAGCTAAAAATGACCTTCAGTTTATTATACTCCTGCTTCTACCTCCCAATGCTGAAATTACAGGTATGTGGGGAGACCCAGGGTGTGTGAAGCTGGTGATGGAACCAGGAATTCCTGCATGCTGGGCGAGCACTCTACCAACAGAGCTGCATTCCTGCCTCAACACGCAATCTTTACAGCAATTCTACTGCAACCAGGAAACAAGCTCCCAAGATGTGGAGGAACTTGCTGAGGATCACACAGCTCAATAGTGGTGGAGTCAGAGTCCAGAACCGAGTCTGTCAGCGTCCAGTGCTATTAAACTTTGCTAGCAAAGCCACATTTAACATTTGGAATCATATGATACAGGTGACAGGAGGGACGAAGCATTACATTTCACACGGAAAGGAAAAGTATCAATTCAAGAGTGCAGGGCTGAGATGAAATGAGGAACCTCTGGCATACTCCTTGGAAGGCCAAGATTGGAGTGACTCGAAATATAGCAGCCAGAGCTGCTGAAAACTGATGGGAAGTTCTATTGACGGTTGCACTTTTCAGTGTATTAAGAGTACACCACCCCCAAATTATCTTACTAAATAAGCAACTTCCCCAAGTGCAATAGTGGAGAAAAGAAATTAAAGATTTAAATCTTGAATGCTTGCTAACCTTTGAGCTAGTAATAATTGCCTCACTATCTGTTCAACAAACGTTTTACTTCTGAGAGAGTGGAGAGGCTAAGAATGCTGTGTTTGTAGAGGCTATGAGAGTGGGATCTGAGGCTTTTCAGATCATTGGCATCCTCCTCATTCTCCTCCTCCTCCTCCTATCATCATTTATGGGTGCACAACTTAATAAGTATTTAGAGACAACCTGAATCCTCCAACTAGATGTATTGTTACCTGAACGAGGAAGATTTATTGCGGTGAATTCTAAGAGGCCAAAAAGGATCTAGTTAGTATGCCCCATTGTACTGGCTGGTTTTGTGTCAACTTGACACAAGCTAGAGCCAGCAGAGAGGAGGGAGCCTGTGTTGAGGAAATGCCTTCATGAGATCCAGCTGTAAGGCATTTTTCTCCATTAGTGATCAACGGGGGAGGGCCCAGCCCATTGTGGGTGGTGCCATCCCTGGGCTGTTGGTCCTGGGTTCTGTAAGAAAGCAGGCTGAACAGCCACGTGGAGCCAGCCCATACACAGAAGTCCTCCTTTGGCCTCTGCATCAGCTCCTGCCTCCAGGACCCTGGCTGTTGGAGTTCCTGTCCTGACTTCCTTCAATGATAGACTGTGACGTAGAAGTGTGAGCCAAATAAACCCTTTCCTTCCCAATTTGCTTTTTAATCATGGTGTTTTGTCACAGCAATAAAAACTCTAAGACAAGTTGGTACCAGCATAATGGGGTATTACTGTGACAGACGTGACCATGTATTGGGGAGGAGTGTGGAAGATATTTGGAACTTAGGGATGAAAGAGCCATTGGGTGTCCAGAGCTCAGTGGCATGTTCTTTAGCAGCTTGGAAGATGAGCATGTTGAGAGCAGTGCAGAAGATGGAGCCCTGGCTTGTGATGTTTCAGAGGGAAGTTTAAAGACTACGAGAGCCATTTGCTATTTTGATTTAAAATGCTGTGGTTCCAGTTAGCTGGGGCTGAAGAATCAGCTGTGATTAACAAGAGACCAGAACTACTAAAGTGAAACCTTTACATTACTGAGACAATTGATGCTGGTCAGCTGGAGCTGAGAAATTAATGGTGATTAAGAGGAGATCAGCATCACTGAAGTGAAATCTTCTGGGAAGTGAAGTGTTTGCTGAGAGCACAAAGAAGCTGTGTCCCAGAGGCAGCTACGGTTGTGCCTCATGCTGGCAGCCAGACTTGGTAATGTGTAAGAGTTATCCAGGTGGGACTGGTATTAAAGGCATGAAAGAGTCATGGAGAGCAGCTGAGGTTTGGCACTGTGAAAGACCAGGAGAGGCCACTGGCGAAGGTGCAGCCTCAGGAGCAGACTGAAGGGGTCTGCAGAGAAACTGAGGCTTGGCACCATGAAGAGAGCCTAGGAGAAGCTATGGGTGAAAGGGCAGTCCAGTTGCAGCAAGAGATGCCAGCAGTTGAGGGGATGTCGGTATCATGGGATGACCACCCAGAACAGCATCATAGTACCATGGCGTTAGCGGTGGAGCGGAGGCAGCCGGATTGTGGAAGATGAGCTGTGTGTGCTGGAGAGGGCAGAGCTGGAGAAGTGACCAAGTCCTTCGGAGGAGCCTAGAAAATTGTGAGTGGATCCCGGATATTGTGCCTGGGCCCTGAATTTTCCCTCTTGAAGTAAGAAAGTATTTGGTTTATTTTTTATTTTACTGGAACCCACAATTGACTTTGAATTTTAAAAGAAATTAGCTATTTTAAAGGAACTAAAACTTTAATATGATTGAATTTGTAAAGGCTGTGGGGCTTTTGAAGTTATTTATGTTTCTTTTTTAATGTGAGATCTTGGGGATGAATAGGAAAGGAAGGGTTGTGGCTTAATAGCGATGTGTTTGTGTGTCAAGTTGACAAGGGGTCAGTTGTACTGGCTGGTTTTTGTGTGTCAACCTGACATAAGCTAGAGTCACCAGAGAGGAAGCAGCCTCAGTTGAGAAAATACCTCCATGAGATTCAGCTTTGAGGCATTTTCTCAAGTAGTGATCAGTGAGGTAGGGTCCAGCCCACTGTGGGTGGCGCTATCCCTGGGCTAGTGGCCCTCGGTCCTATAAGAACACAGGCTGAGCAAGCCATGGGGAGCATGGTGATGGTGTTTTGTCGAAGCAACAGAAGCCCCAACTAAGACACCCGGCAACCCATGGTTTTAAAAAACATATTTATATTTAGCTTTATCAGCTTTAAGAAATGAATGTATTTCAGGAAACGGTGCTGCAAGGAAACTGGGCTTGCCTAAGTCCTGCAGCTGTCCTTTCCAAAATACCCTGATGTCTTTCTTTTGGTAAGGGAAGGATTCCTCTGGGCAGAGGTTGCTGGGCAGATGATTGGTCCGTTATTAGCACAGTAGACAGAGAGTGTATCTCCGAACCATGTGGTTCTAGTTCGAGGTAGACATTTTTCATTCCTCTATGTCAAAATGTAAAATAGTTGTCTCCTAAATTTTTCCATGGTATTTTGTGTACTGTCTCATCATGACCCATTTACATCATTAAACTGGACTAGCCCAAATAACTGTTTTCTTATCCCTCTTCAACGCTCATGTTATTATGGGGTTTAACTTGAAATGCATGCACTTGTGTTTACTAGGTTCTGGGTATTATGGTATGGTTCCAGTTCCCAAGAAGAAGCCAGTCTAATGGGATAGTGAACCTAGATAAACAACTATAACCAAAGTTCACATGATAACTGTGATAAAAACACTTAGGTGGGCATTAGAGTGGGGCATTCTTTATGTCATTTAATTCTAGCAGTACAGTAAGATAGATACTATTACTACCCTTTTTTCATATTAGGAAACTGAGGCCCTGAAAATTTAAAGAAAGTGTTGCATATCATACAGTGACTAAGTTGGTAGAGTCAAGTGATAAACTAAGGTTAAATTGCATTCAAAAACAAAAACAAGCAAACAAAACAAAGCTAGGGACTGCTGCACTATAGTACCCAGTAGAAAAGAGGGAAGGATTACTTGGGGGCAGAGACCATGGGTGTCAGGGAGGTAGAGGAATTCAGTCGTGATTTTGGTGACAAGTGGGAGAATGTAAGATTGAAAAGTTGGCCAGAGAAGCGTAAGAGAGAACAGTGTTGGTAGAGTCATGAGGGATTCAGAAATAGCATGTGGTAGGGAACTGAGGGAGTCTGGTAGCCATTAAAGAAAGAAACGGAGAGGGTGAAAAGACAATGATTGCATCATGGGAATTAGAATGTCTTCAACATTCTATAGTTTCTGAAAGACTTTGTCCCTTTGCAAAGGGTTGCAAGTGAAAGGGAGAATTTTCTTTACTTGCTGTTCATGTGCCTGCTGGGTGTCTGTCTGGCAACATTTACAGGATGTCCTGGATGACTCAGTTCTGGGGCTTGACAGGCAGAGAAGCGTCCAGAAATGTTGAGATAGAAATTCTGCATTTGCACAAGAGCCTAAGCTAGCCAGGCATGAGTTGACTCCTAGGTTAGACAATGCTACAGTTGCATGCTTTTTGTCCCTCAAAGGTTTATATATTGGGAGCCTGTCTCTAAATGAGGGGATATTGGGAGGAGTAACCTTTAAGACATGGCACCTAGTCAGGAACTTTTGAGTTAACTAAGACCATGTCTTCCGAAGAGCTTGCAGGACCTCCTCCCCACTCATACTTCTAGTTTTGAGAACTGATCTTCCCCCTGCATGTTGCCACTATTGTGACACTGTCTGCTGTGAGGTCTTCTCCAGCACTGGTGAATGGTAGTGCCTTGTCTTGAATCTCCAGAAATGCAAGCCTCTTTTCTTCATAAAGTTGTCCTACCTCAGGTATTTCATTATAGTAACAAAAGCATGGACTCATGCATATTCTTATTCCTGGCAAGCAGAGGGCTCCCAGGACATTTTAATAATTGATAAATGAATTAAAGAGAATTTACCACCAGGAAGACTCAAGCCTAACAAAATTAGAGGAAAAAGCTAAGAAGGACTAAAGATAGTTGGCTTATAAAATCAGGAAAAGCAAGAAAGGTCTAGAGTGGACATTTTAACTGGTAACAACCAGACATTGCGCTGTGAGCAGGGGTAAGTGCAGAAAAGTCGGCAGGCTTCTAGCATGCAATTTTGTTTGACATGATTAGAAAAGAAAGAATACACACAATTTCTTTTAGAGTACCCCAAACTTTCTTAGTCCTGTTTTCATTTTTCAAAAATAAAACAGAAATACCATGCATGAACCATCATATAAAGCATAGTCTTTAATGACTCCAACTGTATTTGTATTCCAACATAGGAAATCAAATAGCAAACTTCTCATGACTGTTTCTTGCAAGTTTTGCTGAGAAACTGTTCACTGGACAATTTGACTTGACTCAAGGCTATAACACAGTATTTAGAACAGAGGGTTTACAGACCTGAAGGGATACTTTGTAAGTAATCCCTCTCTCAGCAAAAGGCTCTTGACAGGAGGCAGATAATGCTGAGGTGGCCTTCTCTGTCCAGGGTCTGATGAGCCAGTGGTCTTTGTGGCTGGTTGATCGATGTATGCCTTGAAAATAAAAATAGCAGAGGTCAGACTGTCATTGTATTATTAATATACAAGAACTTTCAGTTCACTCTTGGATGACTGTTTCTTTCTGTTCATGGAAATGTATTGGATTGTTGAAAGCATAACATCTAAGGGATTTGAAGCATGGTGCCAGGAACCTGTTTTCTCCTCTGTCAAAGTCATTAGAATTAAAAAACGCAATGGAACCGTCAAACAGCTTCTGTATTTGTTAAGTCGTAAACAGATTTTATGAGTGTCACCCACAAAAAATTTATAACTTCTTATGACAGAAAACAGAAAGAACACCAGTCAAAAACACTTACTATAACTCTGTGACTCTTCCTGGTGTCCTCTCTTCCTGGCTAACACCCTGCCTCCTGACCAACATCACCTCCCACACAGCATCACTTATCTACATGTCTGTGCTAGTTGTTTCCTGTTGCTGTGAAAAGGCTCTCTGATCAGAGCCAATTTAAGGGAGAAAGGACTTACTTATGGTTGAGGTTCATGAGGTTAGAGCCCATAGCCATGGGGGATGGCATGACAGCAGGCAGCTGGAGCTTGACGCTGGCTGGTTACATCTCAACCCTGAACACGATGCAGAGTACAAGCAGAAAGGGGGTGGGGCTAATAACATTCAAAGGTCACCTCTAGTGACATACTTCCTCTAGAAAACCTACATATCTTAAAGGTTCCATGACCTCTCCTGTTGTTGTTTATTAATATTTAATATTGGTTTACTTAAACCAGCTGTATACCCAATCACCACACAGAGACTAGGATTTATTTAATTAACCTAGAGCACAATGCTGGTCAATAGTTACTCCATCCTAATCCTCCAAACTCGCAGTTTTCTCCCATTCAGATTTCCCACATTATACTTGCTTTTAGTCATATCTTAGATCCGGTTCATCTCTCCCCGTGGTCCCAAGTTCTCTCCTGCCGATCTCTCCTCTTCCACAGCTCCTACTTCTTTCTCTTCCCCTTCCGACCAGGATGTCCCACCATATTCTCTCCATTGCTCAGCATTGGCTGGTTGTCTTGTTGAAATTACAGAGATTGATTTCCAAAGTGGTTGTACAAGTTTACATTCCCACCAGCAATGGAGTAGGATTCCTCTTTTCCCACATCCTCTCCAGCATGTATTGTCGCTTGAGTTTTTATCTTAGCTATTCTGATGGGTGGGTGTAAGGTGAAATCTCAGGATCACTTTGATTTGCATCTCCCTGATGACTAAGGACACTGAGCATTTCTTTAAGTGTTTCTCTGCCATTCGATGTTCCTCTATTGAGAATTCTCTGTTTAGCTCTGTACCCCATTTTTTAATTGAGTTACTTGATTTGTTGCTATTTAACTTCTTGAGTTCTTTATATATTCTGGATATTAGCCCTCTGTCAGATAGATACAGGGTTGGTGAAGATCATTTCCCAATCTGTAGGCTGTTGTTTTGTTCTGATGACAGTGTCCTTTGCCTTACAGAAGCTTTTCAGTTTCATGAGGTCCCATCTATTGATTGTTGATCTTAGAGCCTGTGCTGTTGGTGTTCTGTTCAGGAAGTTGTCTCCTGTGCCAAAGGGAAAGATCATCCTGAGTGAGGTATTCCAGAAGCAGAAAGACACACATGGTATATACTCACTTATAAGTGGATATTCGGCATATAATATAGGATAAACATACTAAAATCTGTACACCTAAGGAAGCTAATCAAGAAGGAGGACCCTAGGTAAGATGTCCAATCTTCATTCAGATAGGCAAATGAGGTACACATCAGAAGAGGGAGAAAACAGGGAACAGGACAGTAACCTATCACAGAGGGCCTCTGAAAGACTCTACCCAGGAGGGTATGAAAACATAATACTGAGATTCATAGCCAAACTTTGGCCAGAGTGCAAGGAATCTTAGGAAAGAAGGGGGAGATAGAAAGACTTGGAGGGAATGGAAGTTCCAAAAGGGGAGCAACAGAACTAAAAAATCTGGGCACAGGGGTCGTTTCTGAGACTGATACTCCAAACAAGGACCATGTGTGGAGATAACTTAGAACCCCTGCACAGATGTAGCTCATGGCAGCTCAGTGTCAAGAGGGTTCCCCAATAATAGGTACAGGGACTGTCTCTGACATGAACTCATGGTCTGGCTCTTTGATCACCTCCACCTGAGTGGGGAGCAGCCTTACCAGTCCACAGAAGAAGACAAAGAAGCCAGTCCTGATGAGACCTGATAGACTAGGGTCAGAAAGAAGGGGAGGAGGACCTCCCCTATCATTAAACTGGGGGAGGGGCATAGGAGAAGAAGAGGGAGGGAGCATGGGATTGGGAGGGTATGAGGGAGGGGGCTACAGCTGGAATACAAAGTGAATAAACTATAATTAATAAAAATAACATAAAATTGAAAAAAATTACAGAGAAATTGAAATTACAAATGGTGGCATATTTACACAAACTGGAGACAGGTGATGCTTAGAATAAACATCACAGTGCAATGTCCATGTCCGGATTGAAACCAGAGAGTGGGGGAGAGAAATCAGCATTTGAATGAACAAGGGTAAATTGTATACATCCCATAAGAACATTACACCAACACGCTCCAAGCACCACCACCAGTTGGAGACCCAGTGTTTAAAGAGCAGGAGCCTATGGGACACATTCTCATTCAAACCAGAACAACGATGAACCAGACACTCATCAGATGCCCATTGTCTCTCTTTCCTAATGAGTATTCCTGTTGGTCATTGTTTCTTCCCTTGATGCTCATGTACTGCACTTGAAAATGATTTCAGAGCAATCACTGGCAAAAGCACCACCCTTTCTTCCCTTTTCTTCCATCCCAGCATTTGCTGTATCAGAATTCCTGGAGAATTAGTAGGAATCTTAACAACAGTGACTTTTCCCACAGGGTTGAGCCACAGATTACAGAATAGTTGCTTCCCTTTCAACTCTTTCATCATGAGAGAGTCCTGCTACTAGGCTCCAGTAGTTACATGTCCAAAGGTAACACTGAGTTTCTTTCATCCAGTCACTCAATAAAACAATTTTCCTTAATCAGATATGTGTAGGGAACTAGGGACTAGAAGCAGAAGACAGTCCTCTCTCGAGAGAGAGTTTGTGGGTCACCAGGAACACTAAGATTAAAAGGGAACGGTCATAGTGAGCTGCAAGAAGATTCATGAAAGGCACCGTAAGACCAAGAACAAGATGGCAAGCTCTGTTTAGACAAAGCGAGGGAATTTTCTAGAAAGTAAACTGAGGACATTTTCTAGAAAGGAATATGCAAAATTAATTTCAAAGAGTTAGAATTCACTTACTACACAATACAGGGAGTACTTATAGGTATGCCATTTTGGTTGGGTGGAAGAAATGCAGGTATACCACGACGCTCAAGATGAGAGATGAACATGGAGACGTGGGAGAGAAGATGGGGAGGGATGTTTGGAATGCAGGGAGAGATTACCACATTCACCAGTACTGTTAACCATGTTGGCCATGAAGAATTTTAAGCGAGGAAGAGATGGTGTAAGAATTTCATTATAAGAAGAGTCACTGAGCTTCACTTTAGAGGACAGATTGGAAATTTATGTGGCTGGAAGTTGCTAAGCTCCCTAGGCAGGTCATTAGGTGTCAGAAGTCTACTGGGGGGGGGGGGAAGAATAGAAGTATCCTTAAGCCAATGACTGTTCTCATGAAGAGAGAAGAGAAGAGGACAGCCAGGTTATGTGCAGGAGAGATGTGGGGTGGCAAGATAGACAGTTTAAAGGCAATGGTCAAAATAAATAAAAGACTGAAGAGATGAGGGCAGAGTGACAGCTTGGAAAGCATGAAGACAGGAGGTGGCCAGAGCCAGCTCTGGGAAGGGAAGCCTGCACTTGCAACACACCTCTGTATGTTTCTGTTGTGTACCCATGTGATTCCATAAATTTAGGTGGGCATAATGCCTTTATTGGAAGTAGCTACAATGAGAAAAGTACACACTAGATGTCTTAACACACAGGTGCAGCTGTCTGATCAAGGTGATAGCAGAACCGATGGGAGGAGAGATGAATCTTTGATCTTTTAGCTGCTTGCCTGGGCTATTTTCCAGGATAAATTAATAGAACAATGTGCCACCAGAAAACAAATCAAATTAATGTGCACAGGAGTATTCTATGCTAAACTTTGCAGTTTAATTTAGAGGAACGACAGAGACAATGCTTTTAGCTTTTGCATGTAAATACGGAGACTTTCTGGCAGTAGGCGCGAGAACAAATTGTTTGTGGACTCCTTTTCCTTATTCGTAACAACTATATTAATATTCTTTGGGGGGGATGCTCACTCCTACTGTCTGTGTTAAGGGACATCCTCCAGATCGCCTGGAGTAATTTTAAATTATGAATGCATGAACTGGAAATAACTGGGTCTAGAACATATGTAGGGGGGCGCTGAATTTCTCCGGAAAGCGCTCACTATGATGCTGGCTTCGTGTGAACGTAACATCCAGAGCCTATATTGAGCTCACACCGCTTAGCTTAGAGCCACTTCCTGTCTCAAGAGGGGAAGGGCAATGGCAGGGCATTGAGAGATAAAACTGGTTGTCATAGAGGTGCTCTTCTGTTCTCCCTGTGCTTGCTACTCAAGTCATTATAAATCTGGGTATAAGAACTTCTCAGTGGTCACACAGTTGGCTGACTGTGACTAAATGTTTTCATGTGCTGTTCGCTGCTGCGTCTGCAGCCATGAGTGTGCTCAGGCTACGGAAGAGGCTTGCCTCCAGTGTCTTCCTCTGTGGCAAAAAGAAGGTCTGGTTGGACCCCAATGAGACCAATGAAATCATTGATGTCAACTCCCGTCAGTAAATCAGAAAGCTGATCAAAGATGATGGGCTGATCATCCAGAAGCCTGTGATGGTCCATTCCTGGGCTCGATGTTAGAAAAACACCTCGGCTCAATGGAAGGGCAGGCATATGGGCATAGGTGAGCGGAAGGGTATGGCCATTGCTCAGATGACCTGGATGAAGAATGAGGACTCTGCGCCAGCTCCTCAGAAGATACCGTGAATCTAAGAAGATTGACTCCCATATGCATCACAGTCTGTACCTGAAGGTCAAAGGGAATGTATTCAGAAACAAGCGGATTCTCATGGAGCACGTTCACAAGCCAAAGGCAGGACAAGGCCTGCAAGAAGCTCCTGGCTGACCAGGATGAGACTTGCAGATCTAAGACCAAGGAAGCACGGAAGCGCCAGAAGGAGCACCTCCCGGCCAAGAAGAAAGAGATCATCAAGACTGCCCAAAGAGGAAGAGACCAAGAAATAAAGCTTCCTTTGTGTCTGTACATAGTGGCTTGGCTGTGGCCTCACATGAATCAGTCATTAAAATAAAACAACAAGCCTTTAAAAAATGTTTTCATGTGTGACACTGAAATACTAGTGGGGCAGAGGTCATTCCAATAAAAATTAAAAATAAAAACTGTAAAAAAGGAGCCAGAGAAACTGTGCTTAGTTGTTTGCTTGTTTTATACTTTAATGGGAAGGAGGACTTGGGTGAATAGCTGGGAGGTTGGCCCAGTGTCTTCAGATCAGCTTAGCATACTGCTGTGTTTGCCTTTATCTTTGTGTATTTGTCAGCTTTCTGTTATCATGACTAATTGCCTGAAATCATGAGCTTAAATGGAGGGAAGGATTATTTTGTTACTTGGTTTCCGGCGCTTCAGTCCATTGTTGCTTGGTTCCAAGGCTTTGGGTCTGTGGCTGCACAGAATATCATGGTGGGACTATGTGGCATAGAAGATCTTATTTGTCCCAGCCTTGTTTGAGACAGACTCTCTTCACTGCTGCTTATATGAGACTACCAGCACTGTGAGCTTGTGGTGATTCTCCTGTCTCAGCCTCCACCTTATCATTAGGAATGCTTAGAGTACAAACACATGCAACTGTGCTTTACGTGGGTTTTAGGTATCTGGGGAACCACTAATGTTAAGGTTATGAAGAGACAGGACTTTTCCTCTTTATATCATTCATTGTCTTATTTAATTTATTTTCTTCATACCTTTTCACTATTAAATAGACTTGTTATATAATGATATGAATTCAATAAAATATAAATTTTAGAATATAGAATCCATTTCCCAATACACATGAATATACTTATTAATATAAATGACAGTAAGTAACCACATAAAAGAGTAGCAGACCATTGTTATTGTAACTAATTCAATCAACATAAAGAAAAAAAGAGATTGTGTAGTTTGCCTAAGAGTCCATTGAAATAGACATTAGTAAATTTTGCTAATCATTTTTTCTTTTTTTTTTATAATTTTATTTTTTTTCTTATCAGTTACATTTTATTAACTCTGTATCCCAGCTGTGTCCCGATCCCTCATTCCCTCCCAGTCCCTCCCTCCCTCATCTCCACCATGCCCCTTGCCAAGTCCACTGATAGGGGGAACCTCCTCCCCATTCATCTGATCCTGTTTTATCAGGTATCTTCAGGACTGGCTGCAAAGCTCTCCTCTGTGGCCTAACAAGACTGCTCCTCCCTTGGGGGGTGGGGAGGCCAAAGAGCCAGTCATTGAGTTCCTGTTAGAAATAGTCCTTGTTCCCCTCACTATGGGAAACCAATTGGTTACTGAGTTACCACAGGCTAAAAGCATAAGTAAAATATATTATGTGTTAACTAAACTTACACATTAATTTATATGTATATTTTATATGACTAGGATATTATATATCTTGTTTTTGTCATGGGTGTCTGCTATCTCCATTTATGAAGTGGACCATCTCAGATAAGCCATGGTAAGACATTTTACATGTTTGAAGCCACATTTACACAACTGTCTGTAGGCCTATTTATACAGCATCTATCTATCTATCTATCTATCTATCATCTATCTATCCATCTATCTATCTATCTATCTATCCATCCATCCATCCATCCATCCATCCATCCATCCATCCATCCATC
>NW_026596039.1:13917064-13921285 GCF_907164565.1 Psammomys obesus
ATCTATCTATCTATCTATCTATCTATCTATCTATCTATCTATCTATCTATCTATCTATCTATCTACCCATTCATCCATCCATCCATCCATCCATCCATCCATCCGTCTGTCTATCTATCTATCTACCTACCTATCCATCTATCTATCATCTGTCTGTCTTCCTGACTATCAATTTTATCTACCTAGTCATCATGCCAAGATTAAAGAAAGAGTTCCTTAGAAAACTGGAATAGACGCTGTGGTTATTCCCCACCCCCTTGACTGACTGACTGGTAGCACTTTACCACGGATTGGATACTGAGAGCTCATACCGCCAGGATCTCTGTGCAGAAGCACATTAGAGGCGACATGGAAGGTGCAGACTTGTCTGCAGGCCAGGTGTTGCTACTCAGGTTACTTCAGGATTCAGAGTTCTGCCTTCTGGTAATATTCAGGAGGACGGTATGCCAAGCTTTTTATTTACAAGTGCCAGGGAGGCTGGCTGCCAGGTCATGACTGTATTTTCTCAGGCAAACAAATGTATTCAAATACCTGCCATTCAAATACTCTGCCATTGTCCTGCCCTCTGAAGAAGCTAGCTCATGGGGCTCTTGTAAGGCGTCTTCCACCACTCTTTCCTAATGTTTTTCTGGAATCCTGTGGATGGACTACCATGTTGTTCTCAGCCATCTCCCCCATTATTTTGTTTTCTGTTCTTGGATCTTACATGTGTCCTGAAGTCTTGGCACTTTTCCCCGTTAGGTTGGTTCCTGGAAGGGAGATGAGCCATTGATGGGAACGTAAATGCATGAGTTTGCGTACCCATAAAAGCTAAAACATCTCAATTTCACCTTCCATATATTTCAATAATTTATCTGTCACCAAATCCAAGTGGCATAATCTTTTTAGACTTTTCAGTTTACACGTAGAGCGTGCACCTTCTGACTATTCTTACCTTACATTTATCCAACTCTGAGTGAATTTAAACATTTTTACATGGTTGTGGACCATTTCTGCTTGCTTTTCTTTGAGCTGTATGTATCCATATATTTTCATTAGTCTTAATGTTTAATTTCATATTTTCCATTTTCTACTCATCTGAAAATGATTTTTCACATTACAGAAAAATCAAAATGGTCATTTTCAAAGTAATTTAATATATTCATTTCAAGAATAATAATAAGAAAGTGATAACTACTAAAATTATGAAAGAAATAAATTTATATTAGAAATAAATTTATACCAGACTCATTTCAGAGTCTTCTACTCAGCTATGTTTGTTGAAATTTACCAAATAGATCGGAGATTTTTTCATTTAGGTTCAAACAGCTTTCTGTAGAGAAGCAGCCATGCCAAATGGAAATGATCCCGTTGGCCCAACCTGTTGGAGGAAACGCTTTGGCAAGACTACTGCTCATTTTGACATTGTAATTTTCAAAGATGCGTATCACAGTTAGTAGAGATAAGACACCTGAACAACCAGCATGCATCATAGTAGGAGAATAAGCACAAAGCTTATCATGTTCATCTCATTAAAGAGTAGAGTCATGTATACACAAACAAGTTGTTACATTGTGATGAGTGGCAGATGATGGGAGTTGAGTGGCAGTCCATTTAACAAGGTTTTAAACTAGACAGGAGAACTTTTCTTGTTCATATTTGTCTCTAAGAACATTTAATAGGTTTCAATGTTTGGTGATGAGGCCATTATAAATTTGGTTTGTAAGCAGAATAACATCTTGAAGCACACCTAAAGATAATGTGTTTTTAAGATGTTGTCTGATTGCAAATATTCTAGGGAAAATCCCTGGTTATTGGAATGATTACAAGTTTATTATTGTCTGCCTATCTTCCTGTCTTTTTGTATGTCTACTTACCTACCTACCTACCTACCATCTGTTAATCTCTCATCTCTCTATGTATTCAGTTGTCTCCTCCCTGTCATTTGTCTAGCTACCTCCATCCTTATGAAAGATGATTCTTGTCAGAGCTCATTTCTCTTTGAACATTAATTCAAAGTGAAGGAGGTGGAAGACCGCTCGAGAATGGAACTTTTATGCCATATTTGAAGAATAAGTCAATCACATTAGTTACAAATAAGTGGAGAATGTTTGCATGTCAGGGTTTATGTTTCACCTTCAATGTGGCTCCTTTTTGTGAAAATTACTGTAATGTCTCAGACATCCCTTTGCTGAAATATACTTGGGGACAGTGTGAAAGAAACCTCCCTCCCACAGAGATCCTCCCAGGCAGGTCTCCCATGCATTGGCTTTATACAGAGGGACCATGAACTTCAGATTATAGAAACTTCAGCAGAAGAACACGGTGGATCACAGCAGAAGAAGCAAACACGATTGTAGCCGTTGTTCCAAACACTGGCTTCCTTGATTGTGCAGGCTCTGGGGAGTGGGGCAATTGTGTTTACCCACCCTTGAAAGAGCTGTGGCTTTGGAACTTTCTGGGTTAAAGGGTCTCTTGAATTAATTTCTTAAAAGTTCGCTTACTTTAGTGTGTATGAATGCTTGCCTGCGTAGACGTATGTGTATTATGTGTGCTGTGCATTGCATGTGTGTCCTGGTACCCGAGAAGGCTCTGGAAGACACCATCCTCTTGGAACTGTGGTTATAGGCGATAATTGTGAGCTATCACGGAGGTGCTGGGGATTAAGCCAAGGTCTAGGGCAACAGCAGCAAATTCCCTAAATTCAGAGCCAATTTGCTACCGCCTTGGTCAATGTTTTAAGCTGAGAATTTGGAAGCTAGAGAAAGTTAGAGACTGTCTGTTAAAACTGTATGAAAGTTGGTCCTGGTGGTACACACCTGTAATCCAGCACTTCCACAGGTGCCTGGGGAAAGAGAATTAACATGAATTAGAGGCTGACCTGGGCTACAGAGTGAGTTTTAAAAGTAAGTAGTTGCCAGTGTAAAGGTAGAAACTTACTACCACTAGCTAAAGAAAATTTAAAAAAAAAATGTTAAATAGAAATAAATGTCTGTTACAGGAAGTAATAAAATACCTAAGTCTAGAAACTTACACTACAGGTCTTTTGATGTGATCAAAATGTAAAATTGAATTAGTAAGTAAGGAGAAAATAGGCTAAATTATATTAAGACAAATTAGATACAGGAAGATATTTAAGATATACATATATTAATGAAATATGCTAAAATAATGTCTCAAAATAATTTAGCATCTCAATAAATTAAAAAGAATGGGTCAGAAGGAGAAGTTGAAAATTGAGATCATGTAAAAAAAAAAATCCAATTCTTCAGGAAGGGACAACTGTCTGTGGCTTCCAAGGTGAGGCCCAGGTAAATGCTAAGAGGGCCAAGCAAGAGGGCAGAGGCCTCTCCGCACCTGGCAGGCTGCTTCCCCACATGCCTTGTTTGGTTAGACAGACTCCATGAGTGGGACAGTCACGCCTAACCCACTCCTGACATTGGTGGTGTACAGTACAGCCTGGCAAACGAAGAGCAGTTATAAAGTGCCAGGCAAGACTGTTAAATGTTGGGCAGCAAATGGGTCTGCCAGCAGACTGCATTTAATCTTCAAGAGCATTTCAGTTTAAAATACTCAACACAATGATGTCTTTGGGGGGGGGGGTTGCTCGCCTTAGTTGTTTATACACAGCACCAGGGCGTTCCCTTGCCCAGGTGATGAAATCTAGTCAGGAAAGCAAGGACATCCTAAGCGTGCTTTCCTGTTGTGGGAACTGTAGGCTGAGCTATTCCCAGAGGAGAGAAGGCTGGGAAAGTCTTGAGGGTTCCAAAGTCCCAGCACAGTGAGCAGTTAGAAGGGAGGGGGGGACTAGAATTCAGTGGGCAGCGTGAGGCACATGCCTCCATCAGGGCCTCAGATGGTTGACGCTCTACGCTACGGCATTTTACGCCTAATGCAGCGACCTAAATTTAAATGACTTCCAGGAACAGAGAGAGAGCTGCCTGAGTCAGCTCTCAACAGATCTCAGAGAACCAACTTGCAGTTTTTGTCATGGACACCTGCCAAAACCGTGTCATTTCGTTTGTACATGTTGTGGTATTCAGATGGCTTTGCATATGCTGTGTGTGTAAAAATGTTTTCTGGTCTTTTCATTTCTTTCTTTCTTTCTTTCTTTCTTTCTTTCTTTCTTTCTTTCTTTCTTTCTTTCTTTCTTCCTTCCTTCCTTCCTTCCTTCCTTCCTTTCTCTCTCTCTCTCTCCTTCCTTCCTTCCTTCCTTCCTTCCTTCCTTCCTTCCTTCCTTCC
>NW_026596039.1:13921295-13934060 GCF_907164565.1 Psammomys obesus
CTTCCTTCCTTCCTTCCTTCCTTCCTTCCTTCCTTCCTTCCTTCCTTTCTTTCTTTCTTTCTTTCTTTCTTTCTTTCTTTCTTCCTCTCTCTCACTCTCTATTTTCTTCTAAAACTGGGTCTATCCTCAAGATTTCAATTTAGTTTTTTTTTATGGTATTATTTAAAGAGGCATCCTATTGCAGGGAGGGTGAATTTCTTTCCTACACTTCCCAATCCATCTTTACTCTGGTTGATGATCTTGTTTCCTACTCCAGTGAAATTTTAAGGCAGATGTAAAAGACACATTCCAAAGTCCAGAGACTACCTCTCTCTGCTGTGCTTGTAAGGTCTATCCCCAAGAGTACTGATATGAGTTCTCTGTGTGCCTAGCTCTCAGTTGGGTACGAGAACCACATCTATACAGGAATGTATTTCTAATAATGCAAAAGTCAAATTCTCCTTTCCGGGAGAGCATGGCCATCTGCAGGTAGAGGAAAAGCCCCCACTGGAATTTTATTATTATTATTATCATTTATTACAATTTATATCCCAGCTGTGGCCCCCTCCCTTGTCTCCTCCCAATCCCAACCTCCCTCCCTTTTTTCCTCCTATGCCCCTCCCCCAGTCCATTGATAGGGGAGGTTCCCCTCCCCTTCTGTTTGACCCTAGGTTTCATCAGGACTGGCTGCATTATCTTCCTCTGTGGCCTGGCAAGGCTGCATCCTCCAGGGGGAGGTGATCAGAGAGCCTGTCACTGAGTTCATGTCAGAGACAGTTCTTGTTCACCTTACTAGGGACCCCACTTGGAGACTGAGTCTATGGGCTACATCTGAGCTGGGGTTTTAGGTCTTCTTTATGCATTGTCCTTGGTTGGGGTATCAGTCTCTTCCTGGCCCCTAGGGCTCATTTTTGGGGGCTCTGTTGGTCTCCTTTTGGAGCTCCTGTCTACTCCATGTTTTTCTTTTTTTAATATTTATTTATTTATTTATTTATTTATTTATTTATTTATTTATTTATTTATTTATTATGTATACAATGTTGTCTGCATGTACACCTACGCACCAGATGCCATTATAGATGGCTGTGAGCCACCATGTGGTTGCTGGGAATTGAACTCATGATCTCTGGAAGAGCAGACAGTGCTCTTAACCTCTGAACCATCTTCCAGCTCCTACTCCAAGTCTTTCTAAATCCCCCTTCCTTCATAAGATTCCTTGAATACTGGTAAAAATTTGGCCATGGGTCTCAGCCTCTGTTTCAATACCTCAATCAGCAGAGGCATTTTGTATTGTATTTTTTATTGGTATTTTTGTACTGTTACCAACTCCAAAGCTCTTGCACTGCCTCTGTCTTTCTGCATCTTCTCACTCAGAAGCATGCCTTGCTCTGTTAGAGGGTTTTTTTTTAATCTCTATTACAATCTTTTGATAGTCCAAGGCAAAGTTTTTATATTGGTTGTGTTCCAATGTGTTTCTTCCTCTCCTTATGTCTCCTTTCTTTGCTTACTTCCTAGTTATTAAGCATGATATATTGTTTTTCTTATTACTGTGATGCCTGAGGTTTATTTACATTCACATTCCGGGGGCAGGGTATATCCTATCACTGCTGGAGAAAACATGGTCATTGAGTGACACAGTCTGAGTCTGTGGAGAAATGGGATCCAGAGTTACGGTCTTCTCAGAGTGGCCTACATCTGCCAGCTAGAACCTGCCTAAAACAGTGCCACCTGTTAGACACAAAGTGTTCAAACACAAGAGTCAGTGAGGATAATTTAGCTATCAACCACCCCACTGCCAAAGCTGTTCCTACCTCATGGCCTTTCCATTTGCTGCCATCTGTCTACAATGTTCTTTCCTGCTCCTTTACCTCCTACAGGACTCTGCTACCAAGCAAAGTTTTCTGTGATTTACACCTTGACAGTGGTGCTTAAAATTATACCCCCATCCACACCTCCTGCCTGCTTTGTTTGACTTTGTCCTCTCCCACCCATCTCCTCCAAGATTTCTCACCTGCCAACATACCATATCACTTACTATTTCCATTTTCCCTCCATTAGAATACTAACGTCATGGAGGAAAGTGTTCTCAGTGAAGAGTCTGATAACGTAATGGTCTTTCAATTAATACCTGCTATCTGAACACATGAGCTTAAGTACAGAGAACTCTTTAGCTTGCTCATTGCTCTAACTCCAATGTCAACAATGCTGTCTCGCTCAAAATAAATCTTCAATAACTATTTTAGTGAATAAATGAACTAAGTTAGAAGCCAAAAATACAGTTCATTGAGACAGTCATTGACTCCCACATATATCTGGCTTGGCTATCCAAGTTATTTGACTTTTACTTGCATATGACTCTGAATTAATCCTAGATTGATTTCTAGTCTTCAGTCTCAGCTGAGCCCTCAACTGTCTTTAAAGGATGCATTAGCCTATGGAGAGAGGAGACTGCAAGTTGGGTAGGGAGCTGGGAAAGCATAGGAATACAACTACAGGGTCAATATGTCTTCCCTGGATCCTACTGGGTGACCAGTTTACTTATTCATTCAAGCAATAGTCATAGACATTCATCAGTGTGCTGGACACTCAAGGTACAATTCAGTCATTGATCCTTCCATGCACAGCGCTGAACGTCACCTCTGTTCGTGAGACTGTAAGTGAATACTAACTGTCCAGATGAAGGGAATGGAGACTTGACCTCAGGAAATGGTACGGAAACTAATTTTACCCCTCCCTGGAGAGAGGTGGCAAGTAGAGGGGCCTCCTTCATTTTGACATTGGGGTTTTCCTGGACATTCTACGTGACCTAACACAGTATTTGAGTACAATGCTGCCAGCAGAACCCAGATAATCCCGTGTTTTATGTCTTCCTGAGACAGGGAGGGTGATTTACCTTTATCAACCTAAGGATTATATCTTGAATTCATCAGGGAGACATTTTGATTCCTTATCCTTTGTTGCTAATGTCTCATCTGCTCTAAAAGCCTGAAAGATTATTCCCTGTGTGTTTTTACAGGCAAGGGAGAAAGTCTGTTTTGTTCCATCAGCCTCATCATTGTCTTCAAGTTTTAGCTCTGTTCATTGGAAACCTAGATAAAACTAAAACACCATTTTTTTTTTGTTGTTTTCTTAAATCAGTCATATAGCCTGATACCATTATAGCGTCTCTTTCTTGGGGCATGAGAGAAGGAAGGTTGCTGAGTCAGGCTCATCTTAAAAACCACACTGTGAAGTCAAGAAGGTGATAAAGAACTAAAAGAGGGTTTTGGGAAGAGAATGGGTCTAAGTTTACCACATATACAAGCTGAGGAGAGTCAGTTGAATGGGAGATATTTGGAATAATTGTAAGACAAAAGGAATGATTACAGCACGATTAAAGAAGAAATGAATGTACTGAAGGAAAGAAGGCTATTGCAAAGAGAATGGAAGAAGAGGGCTTGAAGAGTTGGAAGAAAGCTTAGACTGTCCCTTCAAGCCATGACACAGGCTGAGACTCCAACATGCTCAGTAGCACAGGGTAACAGTATGGCTTTATGGAGTTAGCCATGTTTCTTGAGAAGGCCAGCTGCTATATGGAGAGGCACACAGGGACAGTTCAATATACTGACTAATAACTTTTGGAAAAATATTTTTTTCTAAAATAATTTAACACCTTGAATTGCAAGAGTGTTGGGAGTATAGCACAGTGGTGGAGCCCTGGTCCAGTGTGGTGGTTTGGATAAAAATGGCCCCGTGGGCCCACAGGGATGGCACCATTAGGAGCAGGTGTGACGCTGAAGAAAGCCATGGAAGGTGGGCTTCGAGGTTCCAAGTGTTCAAACCAGGTCCAGTATTGCTCGCTGCCTGCTGCCTGCAGATCAGGATGTAGAGCTCTCAGCATCTTCTCCAGCACCAGGCCTACCTGTGTGCAGCCACACTTCCCACCATGATGATGATGGACTAAACCTCAGAACCGAGCCAGCCCCAGGGAAAGGCTTTTGGTTATAAGAATTTCTGTGGTCATGGTATCTTGACACAGCAATAGAAATCCTAAGACACCCAGCATGTACAAGGCCTTGGATTTGGTTCCCCCAAAGAAGAAAGGTCAAAATGAAGGTGTTGGCGAGGCTGAGAAGTTACAAAAATGATGTAAACATTTCTGTTTACCTTCTCTCCACATGTACTGTTGTTCTTGACATCACTGTGCTTGCTTTATCATTCATTTATAGTTACTTTATCCTAATATGTTGAAAGTCACAATATAATGATAATTTACACATAATTCTTCAATGTTTATTTCTTTTTTGTTTGTTTGTTTTTGAGACAGGGTTTCTCTGTGTAGCCTTAGGTGTCCTGGACTGACTTTGTAGAGCAGGCTGGCCTCTAATTCACAGAGATCCCGCTTGCCTCTGCCTCCCTGAGCGCTGAGGTTACAGGTGTGAGCCACCACACCTGGCTCAGTGTACATTCTCTAACAAACAAGAATGTGCTCTTATAAACCCACAGCAGTAATATTAAAATCAGGAAAGTAATATCAACTGAATGTGACTAGCCAACTTACAGGCTTTGTTAAGCTTTGCTTTGGTGATTAAAAAGCAAAATGTTGTCTTAGACTAGAAGAAATTTTAAAACCTTTCACTAAGATTATATATTCTTATTAAATCAATGCAAAGATGATTTAAAAGCATGACTTCAAAAAACCTAATTGAAACTTTTAACAGCTGTATATCCAATTACGGAAAAAAGGTAGATTGATTTCAAACAGTTTGTAATGCTTACAGGAAAAAAGCTTTCTCTATTGAAATAAAACTGCTAATGGGGCTTTCAGTAATGGGGGAAAAAACGCCTGGGTCATTATTTTTACAGTAATATGTGCCAGAAATCAGGATTATAGAAAATTACTAATGGGAGCACAGAACTGTACCATTACGTTTCTCAGTGCTCCTTCAAAATTGTGGAATTTTATTTCTAGCATGTAGAAATATTCGGAGAGAAGCACAGAGTTCCGGGACCCCATCACACGTCACATTCAATAGCTAGGGCTCCAGAGCCGAGGAGGAGGTGGGAAGTTTTGTTTCGCTAAGACTGAAGACATCGTTAAGCTCATGTGAAGAGGAGAGCTAAATGGATATGCAGCAATTACAGATGCGAAATGACTAAATGTCTTCTCTTTGCACAGCCTGGTATAATTCCTTCAAACCCCACCTAATGCTGCTCATTTCACTTCATCTGAAGACTGTGCACATATTCTATGTGAGTTTTCTCTTTCCTTTATCATTTATTTAAGTGTGAGCAGCAGTACACAAAAGTACCCTATTGAAATTCGTCTTAGGAAATTGCCATATTTGTGTGCGGCTCAAAACGTTGAATAAGTAGCCATGCCACATAGTCCAGTTTGATGAAAGAGGAACCTCCTGATGAGAGATTCAAATGATAGAAAACACTTCTAGCAAAATATTAAGGTTGATTTTCTACTCAGTTGCATTCCTTTCTATTGCTGGAAGTAACCATTGTTGAATTTTTGAAGTGTATCCCAGTCTTCTAAGTGCTTATGCAGTGATAACTAACTATACCTAAGACACGTATATACATGTATATACTAATAATGTACAGGTAGGGTCATTCTGTGTGTGTTGTTTTATAACTATTGTGTGTATATGAGGAACTTTGTCTGTATCTCACTAAGGTCTGGTCTAACTCCTTGTAATAGTTATATAGCTCCATTTAACTGCTTCATGGCTTATGAAGCTGCTTATTTATAATTCCCATGTCAAAGTGTTTATTCCCATATTTTATGTGCTTTACTCAACACTAAGAGCCCAGTAACAGATATTTGTGCACGGACAAACTATAAAAGTTTCTAAGAAACTGAATAGCTGGGCCATAAACATAGTTAAAATATTATTGAATATTGCAAACTTCCTTCCCCAAGATTCTTCCAGCTGAGATCTCACAGTGCCTGCTTTTGTGTGTTGTTCATGGAATTATGTATTATAAATGTGTTCTGTTCTTATTTACTTGATGGAAAATTACGGTAATTTTTTTTCTTGATTGCAGGCAAGGGCCATACTGCTTTAGACAGATTCTAGGGACCACTTACCCTGCTTTTGTCTCTAACTCTTTTATAAATGTTGATTTTTTTCTAATGTGGAAATATAACATTAATGTCTTTTGAAGTTTAGAAACTTTATTTTGATGAAATCTAATTTTTTAGTACTTTGTTAATGCTTACATCGTCTTGCATGACCCCAAGTCACAAACATATTTTCCTGTGTTTTTATTTAGAAAATGTATAGTTCTGGCTTTTATGGTTAGGTTTACAGTCTATGTCAAAGTAGTTGAATACGGAGGAAATAGGAAAAGGAGTCATTTCCCCCATAAACATGCTAGTGTTGCCGAGACATTTATTTAAAAGTCTTTTGTGAGCCATTGAACTGACTCAGTGCCTTGGTTGAAAATGATCAGAGTACCTATGTATCGAGTAATCACGGAACTGCTTCATTCTCCTCCACTGACTTGTTTGTCCTCATGCCTTCTCCAAACTGTCTCAGTTAATATCACTTTATGTGGGCCAGCGGATGGTGGGACCCAGGTGAACTGGTCCAGAGCGAGCCTGGGGTCAAGACAGGTCCAAACCCCAGAAATCCCACCCTGAAATCAGCAGGAGTAGGACTGCTTCCTCCCTGCATGGCCCTGTGTACCTGTGCCCTCCCCTGTCCTCCTGAGGAGGTCGCGTAGCCTGGCAGCCAGGTTAAACTTTCTTTCCCCTTAGAAAGTAAAGCCCAGCAGCACCTAGAATTCCTCCTTGTGTAGAGGAGGCACTCTGATAGGCCCTGCTCCTTCCCCAAAGGTTTAAATAGCCTTGAATGAGATGTCTCACTGAAGCTGTTTCCTGAGAAGTCTGTTTCCCCCGGCACCGGAGGTCTCCATCCCCCAGCTCTTCCTGCTTTACTTCCTCTCCTGCCCCAACCCCAGTCTCAGGATCTGCCAATTGTAATCTCAGGGGCCGGGGACAGCAGCTTTATAGTAATGGGCCTTATAATAAACCTTTAAAACAGGGAGTCAAGTTTCAGCGTTGTTTTTAGTTCTCTTGCACTTTAAAATCATCTGGTCACTTCCACCAAGATAGACTGTACTAAATCCACAAATCAATCTAAAATAATGGGTATCTTTATAATATCAAGCCTTCAAATACTTGTCCACAACTTTTACTTGGCTTCTCATTAATTTCTTTTAATAGCTTGTGGTTTAGTTAGAATCTTGTGTATTTTTATAAGTATAATTTTAGCAATTTGTTTTTTTTTAATACAATTTTAACACATTTTTTAAAGAAGTTTTAGTTCCAACCATTTGCTGGGGGAGATAGGACAATCAGACTTTTCATATGTTCTAATAGTTCTAATTTTACCTATTAATTCTAGTTTTTTTTTCTTTTCTGTAGATTCATTAGAGGTCTCTGTATTCATAATCATGCCTTGTATAAATAATGTTCCACTTTTTCTCTCCAATACTTCTGCTTCTTGTCTAATTTTTCCTCATTTCACAGAGTGGCTAAGCCTTTCCTTTATTATATTCTTAGTACTTGGTTTTGCACATTTTAATTTAGACTATAAGACTAATAAAAAAAAAAACCCACAACTGGTGTTTTGCTTTGTGTCAAGTTAGATGACAGCTCTTTAATGTGGCATATGTGTAGAGCATAGATGTGTCCATTTAAACCATTTTAAGTGTAGAGTTTTATGGCATGATGTACACTCATATTGCTGTGAAATGATTATCATCACATGTCTTTCAAATTTTTCTTATTTATTTATTTATTTATTTATTATTTTTTATTATTAGTTACATTTTATTAACTCTGTATCCCAGCTGTATTCTGCTCCCTCATTCCCTCCCAAACTCTCCCTTCCTCCCTCATCTCCTCCATGCCCCTTTCTAAGTCCACTGATTGCAGAGGACCTCCTCCCCTTTTATCTGACCCTGTTTTATCAGGTATCTTCAGGACTGGCTGCAAAGTCCTCCTCTGTGGCCTAGTAGAACTGCTCCTCCTTTGGGGGGTGGGGAGGTCAAAGAGCCTGCCATTGAGTTCTTGTCAGAAATAGTCTCTGTTCCCCTTACTATGGGAAACCAATTGGTTACTGAGCTACCATGGGCTTCATCCAAGCAGAGGTTCTAGATTATATCCATACAGGGTCCTTGGTGGAGTGTCAGTCTCAGAAAAGACCTCTGTGCCCAGATATATTTGGTCCTTGTGGAGCTCCTATCCTTTCCACATTATACAAACTCCCCCTTCTTTCATATGATTCTCTGCACTCTGTCAAAGGTTTGGTTATGAGTCTTAGTATCTGCTTTGATACACTGCTAGGGAGAGTCTTTCAGAGGCCCTCTGCGGTAGGCTTCTGTCCTGTTACTTGTTTTCTCCTACGTCCAATGTCCATCCCATTTGTCTTTCTAAGTGAGGAAAGATCATCTTTTTTTTTTTTTAAGATTTATTTATTCTATGTATGTGAGTGTTCTATCTGCATTTACACCTGCCAGAAGAGGGAATCAGTTCACATTATAGATGGTTGTGAGCCACCATGTGGTTGCTGGGAATTGAACTCATGACCTTTGGAAGAGCAGACAGTGCTCTTAACCACTGAGCCATCTTTCCAGCCCCCGTTCTTGTTTATCTTCTTAGGTGTATAGATTTCATTATGTTTTTGTACCCATCAAACAAGAACTTCTCATGCTACACCAACCCAGCCCAGAGGAACCACCATTCTACTTTGTGTCTCTATGAGTTGAAGACTCCAGGTTCTTTAGGTAAGAGAAATCATACAATATTAGTTTTTCTGTGACTGGCTATTTCACTTAGACATGAGAGCCTCGAGGTTCAGGTTTCATTCTACTTGAGGCTGAATAATATTCCACCAAATGCACATACTGTGTTTAATTACACTTCTTAAGTTATGGATGGACACTGGAGCTGCTTCCACATTCAGTGACTGTGAATAACGCTGCCGTGACAACTGCTGAACACATGTCCAGTTCTTGCTCTCAATTATTTTAGCGTTGTATGCAGGTGGAATGGCTGGTCATATTTAATTTCTTGAGGAACTGCAGTACTATATTAAACAGTAGCTGGATCATCTTACACTTTTTCCAGCAATGTCATATATCCGGTTTCTCCCTGCTTCCTGGTGTGGTTTGTTTGGTTTTGCTTTTAGTATCAATCACCCTAGTGGGCATGGAGTGGAACCATATTGTGGTTTGATCTGCATATCCCCAACCAATAGAGATGTCACACATCTTTTCATGAGTGTAATGATTATTTGTCCATCTTTCAAAAGATGTCTCTTCAAACCTTTTGTTCATTTTTAATCAGGTTGTATATGTTTGTTATACTGTAGAATTTTGTATATTCAATGTGTTAATCACTAATCACATTTTCTTCCATTTGGTGGGCTGTGTTCTCTGCTGATGATGTATTCTTCAATGCACAAAAGTAAGCGGTGTTGATAAAGTCCCGCTTGATGCATTTTACTTTTATTGCTTGTATTTTTGGCATCTGATCCAAGAATCACTGCCAACTCTCGTTTCGTGAAGCCTTTCCTCTGTGTTCAATTCTAAGACTTTCATAGCTTAGACTAGCCTATTAAAAGTATGGCGCCTTCTTTCCAATCAGCAATTTTGCCTCAGTGTCAGCTTCATTTGCTTTCTCACTAGTATAGGAAAGTGGAATGGATAATGAATGTATAGTCCCCAAACTATGCCTGCTAGAAGGAATAGAAGACAGGCAGATGGTAGACAGCCTTTAATGAAGTAAAGGCCCCAAGACAGTAAGGAACTGAGGCTGGCTGAGGCGGGTTGAAGCCAGGAAGAATTATCAAAATTTCTTTGCCAGCACTCTACTTCCTATCACCCAGTCTCTACTTGAACAAATGGCTTGAGACTTTTTTCTTTTTTCCAAAAGGGGGGAAAGAGAGAATACTGGGGAAATACTAAACCAAATCAAGACCGAAAACCAGCAGGGCAAACTTTAAACTCTGTATCTCCATGTCTGATGTCCAAATGCTCTTCAGATCTCCAACTTCTCTCAGCTTTGTTGACTGCAACACACTTCTTTCTCTTGGGCTGGTTCCACTCCTTGTTAGCAGCTCTCCTCAGCTAGTATCGATGGCTCTGGCATCTCTGATATTTTGGGCTTTCCAAGGCAATCCAGGCTTCAGCTTCACAGTTTCACACATGGCCTCTCTAGGCTTCTATGCAGGAACACCCCTGCCACACGCCTGGCCTCACAGCTTTCTTGTATCCTTGACTATGAAGCTAGAACCACTATTTTTTTTTTTGTTGTTATGGAACAAGAGCTTATTTCTTTATAGTGTTAAGTAAACCACTGTCTGTGTATAAAACTCATTTATCCACTCATCAAAGAACAATTTGGTTGTTTTTAAGCTCTGCCTTTTATCAATAAAGGTGTTTCTTTTAAGCTGCAATATTTTTAAAGTAATGGATACCTGTGGATTTTATAATAGGCTTTGATTCCTGGAAGTAGTCTTCTTCGCTCTTTTCTCTGTAAACATATCCATGTTGAACTCATGTGATACCACTGCTTACGTGCCACTTATATGTTGGCTTCTTTCAGATGTATAAATCACTTTAAACTCCTCTTCTCAGAATGCCAGACTCACATGCCAAAGCCCAGTTGCATGTACAATACTAAGCTCCGCGTATTCAAACTGAACCCCTGTTCTTCTTCCTTGGGGGACTTCAGTTTGCCATATATGCAACCCTTTCTGTGCATTTGCATTTCTCCAATCTTCCTAGTAGCTTGGAACCCAAACCCTGGAATCCTTGAATGCTTTTCTTTCTCTGATACTCCTCATATGACTTGACAGTAAGTCAAAAGACTCTCACCACATATGTCAATTCCTTATCTGATCACTCAGCAGAGCTAACATGGCTTTTAAGCCACCACCATTCTTCATTTTAGGAGGCCAAACAGCCTCTTTAACAGCACCTCTGTCCCTACCATTAGTATCAACACGACAGCTGTGAGCTTTCATTTATCTTGCTTTACTTAGAAGCAGCCACAAAGTTACAGCAGAGCTGCACCCTCGGCACAGAGAATTTACTTTTCTGAACAAGTTGACCATAAATTGCTGCTCTCTTCTCTCTCACCTTCCTCCACTCAAACGCTTCAGTGTACATTTCCTACCCAAACAGCGCTATCTGTGTGACAAAAACACAATGTGAAATTCAACAACCTAGCTACTCACCTTCCCTCAAATCCTTGCTGAAACCTCACCTTTTCAGTGGCTCCTACTCAACCCCAAATTAATAATTCAAACTCCCCCTTGCTGCGACTGATGTTTCTTCAGCAAAGTGCACAAATGGGTTGGTCTGAGATGGATGCCTACTGATACTCACAGGACATTGGACCTTGGAGGATGGGGAACCGAAGGACACCTGAGCACCTCTGTTCAACAAAACAGAAAGCCTATTCTTTTCTTAGGGAAGAGGGAGGAGGGAGATGCTGAGGGAGGAGGTGAAGACTTTGGAAGCAATTGGGAATGTTGAGCTTAACATACAGACAAGATCCAAGGACAAACATCCAGGAACAGTTAGGAACAATGGTGTCACACTCATGAGTACATTGTTAGCTGGACATTGCCGTGTGCCACGGTTGTATGCACACAGAGCTTGACTCCCAGATTGAGAATCTCGTGGAAAAGCTTACCAAGGTGAAAGGCACTAATGAGAATAAATGAACCACTTTTGGGGAAGGAAGACTAAGCTCCTGGCCATGTTTTTATAGAGAAGGGTGACCCTGGAAGTCTAGAGGCCCTAGACCTTCTAGATAGAGGTGAGATAGTTCTGAAGTCCCTCTACTTAGTCTTACCCAAATGACATTTATTACACACTCAGTGAATGTGTTCACCAATCAGAGAATTCCATCTGAAAATTTTAGGTATGTTCCGAGCAAAAGGACATCCTGGCTTGAGATGGAACTTTTTTTCTGAAGCTAGAAGAATGAAGTAGTGTGCTAGACTGAGCACAGAACAACATAAATTCCTGCAGATACCATGAAACACACATGCTCATAAACTATGCATCTAAATAGCATATGTTGAAACAGATGCTATGAAATAGTCTACAACAGTAACTGATTTTAACCTTCTGTTCAGCTTATATTTTTCTACCTTCTAAGGGACCTTTATTTTCATTTTTTGCTTTACTGCCAAATGGCTCATTGTATTAAATTCCATATAACTCATATTCCTGGTGAGGACCCTGATTGGCCTGGCTTGTTTCCTTGAAACAGTTCTCCCAGTTCAGAGGTTAAGGGCCAGTAAATACATGAGGTGCCCTATAGCCAGCTGGCACCACTGGTGAAGGGAGACAGGCGCTATGCCATGTGAGTATCCAGAAGATGAAGTTCTTCACCTCACTTCTCAAGGTTTTCAAATAATTCAAGTCTAGCAGCAGAGAATCACAGGGGATGGATACTGGCTTGTTAGGAAGGTTGGTAGACCTAGTAAAGAAAACATGAGTCACTGGGTACACCTCTAATCCCAGCACTTGGGAGGCAGAAGGAGGAGGCTTTCTACGTTAGAGGCCATCCTGGTCTACAGAGTGAGCTCCAGGACAGCCAGAGCTACACAGAGAAACCCTCTCTCAGAAAAAAAAAGAAAACAAACAAACAAACAAAAAACCAAAAGCCAAAAATAGGCTTTTAACTGTGTAAGTGTGAGTGTGTGTGTGAGTGTGTGTGTGTGAGAGAGAGAGAGAGAGAGAGAGAGAGAGAGAGAGAGAGAGAGAGAG
>NW_026596039.1:13934070-14095619 GCF_907164565.1 Psammomys obesus
GAGAGAGAGAGAGAGAGAGAGAGAGAGAGAGAGAGAGAGAGAGAGAGAGAGTGTGTATGCATGCGGAGCGGTGAGAGAAATGCCTTAGCCTCTTGGGATTTCAGGCCTGCCCCACCAGGTCTACCTAAACTGGTTCTGTTTTGTTTTAAGATGGAGTTTCACTATGTAGGCTTTGCTGGCCTGGAGCTAACTTGTAGACCAGGCTGGCTTCACACTCACAGAGCTCTGCCTGCCTCTGTCTCCTGAGGGCTGTGATTAAAGAGTGTGCCCACACCCTAGCCTCCAAATATAATTTGAACTGAAACAAAGGGTTAGACCTGTTAGTATAAACAAGAGATGTTATTGCAATGAAGGCCTTGTTTTGTATCAAGTCCCATCCTTGTAAACTATGAAGACAGTACCTACCTGTTTGTGTAATTGGAAAACAAAGCTTTTTTTTTTTTTTTTTTTTTTTAAACCCACATGAAGTATCTTGGGGAATGACAGCAGCACAAGGGTGTAACAGGCTCTTGGCGTACTGGCTGCCTCTGCACCATGCTTTCTGTTTCTTTCATAGTCACAGAATACAGCAAGAGACCTTCAAAGCCAAATGAACGTTTACAAGCGAATCATTTGCTGCCAGGAATACAGAGGGAAACACTGATGTTAAAAATGGCATCTGAGAACCAGGGAGGGGAAATGCGTGTGGAACCAGTGAGCCCAGCCATGGTGCAGGAAGGGAATGTCAGTCTGGCAACAACTCCTGACAGCTGTGTGATGAGTTGGGTCATGTCTGAGAACCACATTGCTGCCTGGACTGAAGTCTACAGTTCTCTATCTTTATCAAGATATGAAGATGGAAGATATGAAGACACGTTCTAAGATTATCTCTGTGCAAATATTTCACAGGCATGGTGGAAAAAATTTAACTCCCAGGGAACTAAGAAATAGAAGACAACACATATAAATTAAAAGAGAGAAAGAAGCCTGGAAGTAAAAAAATAAGAGAGAACACAATTTTTTAAAAAAGCCCTTTGAAATATACAGAAAAACAAAGCGACTGGGAAATAGAAGAAAAATGTCTGAGGACCTACAGCAAGATGGACATTTCCAGCATTATTCTAGTAGGTGATTGATGGTTAAACAGGGCAGATCATAACAGGATAAAAATGCATTGTTTACACCTGAGACTATTTACTCATCTGTCTATCTGTCTGTCTATCTATCTATCTATCTATCTATCTATCTATCTATCTATCTATCTATGCATATACGTGTACATGTTTCTGAAAACATACATATACCTCATCTGAATGAAAGTTTTAAGAACTTCAGAATCTTGTTGGCTCTCCTTACATTAGCCAGCCTCTGACACCTAAGGCATATGATATATGATTTTCTTCAAAGTAACGAGTACGTAAGAAAGAATTAAAAAATTATTTTGCCTTTTGGTTCAATTGTATTTTGCAATAGCCAAACAGTTTCATTGACAAAGTAGATTCTTCTTTTTGCTTTTTTTAAAATATGTTTTTAGTTAAAAAATGATTGAATTGACTGTCTCATGTTCTTTTCCGTCTGGGGATTCTGCAAAATTTCCAGCGTGAGTATGTAACCTGGAGTAACCACAGAAACCAGCAAGATAAGATTTTCTTTAGTGCAGGAAGAAGGAGCTACAGAGTTAGAAAATCACTCATTTTTAACTCATTATAAGTAAACTGAGGCCCGTTCATCAGTGGTTGCTAATACTGTAGGGCAGACAGAGCTGTAGTTCCTGAGGTTGGCTGGTCACTGGTATCTTTAAAGGGCTTAGGAAGCTCTTGACACCTGACTAGTACTACAGATTCAGACTGAATTGATCTGGAGGCATCGAGATGTGATTTCCCATAAACTGCCAGGCTTTATAAATGATCACATATTTATGGTTGTGAGCCTAGCCTTTAACGGCTGAGCCATCTCTCCAGCCCATATATAAAAACTGCATGGTATTGGCATAGAAACAGAAAGGAGGATCAATGGAATCGCATAGAAGACCCAGAAATAAACCCACACACCTATGAATTCTCAATATTTGACAAAGAAGCCAAATCCATTCAATGGAAAAAAGACAGCATCTTCAACAAATGGTGCTGGACCAACTGGATGTCTACATGCAGAAAAATGAAAATAGATCCATATCTATCACCCTGCACAAAACTAAAGTCCAAGTGGATCAAGGACCTCAACATAAAACCAGATACTCTAAATCAGCTGGAAAAAAAAGTGGGAAACAGCCTAGAATTCATTGGCACAGGAGACAACTTCCTGAACAGAACACCAACAGCACAGGCTCTAAGAGCAACAATCAATAAATGGGACCTCATGAAACTGAAAAGCTTCTGTAAAGCAAAAGACACTGTCATCAAAACAAATAGACAGCCTACAGATTGGGAAAGAATCTTCACCAACCCTTTATCTGACAGAGGGCTAATATCCAGTATATATAAAGAACTAAAGAAGCAGAAAAGCAACAAACCAAGTAATCCACTTAAAAAATGGGGAACAGAGCTAAACAGAGAATTCTCGAAAGAGGAACGTCGAATGGCAGAGAAACACTTAAAGAAATGCTCATCCTCATTAGCCATTAGGGAAATGCAAATCAAAACGACCCTGAGATATCACCTTACACCCATCAGAATGGCCAAGATGAAAAACTCAAGTGATAGCACATGCTGGAGAGGTTGTGGAGAAAAGGGAACCCTCCTCCATTGCTGGTGGGAATGTAAACTGGTTCAACCACTCTGGAAGTCAATCTGGCGCTTTCTCAGACAACTAGGAGTAGTGCTACCTCAAGACCCAGCTATACCACTCCTAGGTATATACCCAAAATTTGCTCAAGTACACAACAAGGACATTTGTTCAACCATGTTCATAGCAGCTTTATTTGTAATAGCCAGAACTTGGAAACAACCCAGATGTCCGTCAACGGAGGAATGGATACAGAAACTGTGGTATTTTTACACAATGGAATACTACTCAGCAATCAAAAAGGAAGAAATCATGAAATTTGCAGGCAAGTGGTGGGATCTAGAAAAGATCATTCTGAGTGAAGTATCCCAGAAGGAGAAAGACAAACTTGGTATATACTCGCTTATATAGACCTACAAGACATGATAAACATAATGAAATCTACACACCTAAAGAAGATAATCAAGAAAGTGGACACAGGCGAAGGTGATTAATCCTCATTTAGAAAGACAAATGGGATGTGCATTGAAGTTATGACAGGAGTCTATCACAAAAGGCATCTGAAAGACTCTACCTAGCAGTGTTTCAAAGCAGACACTAAGACTCATAACCAAACCCTCGGCAGAGTGCAGGGAATCATATGAAAGAAGGGAAGTTAGTATGATATGGAAAGGATAGGAGCTCCACAAGGACCAAATATATCTGGGCACAGGGTCTTTTCTGAGACTGACACTCAACCAAGGACCATCTATGGATATAACCTAGAACTTCTGCTTGGATGTGGCCTGTGGTAGCTCAGTAACCAAGTAGTTTTCCAAAGTAAGGGGAACACGGACTATTTCTAATAGGATCTCAAGGGCAGGCTGTTTGACCCCCACCCCAGGGGAGGAGCAGTCTGTTAGGCCACAGAGGAGGACTTTGCAGCCAGCCCTGAAGATACCTGATAAAACAGGGTCAGATGAAAGGGGAGGAGGTCCTCCCCTATCAGGGGACTTGGAAAGGGGCAGGGAGGAGACCAGGGAGGGAGTGTGGGGTTGGGGAGGGAATGAGGGAGCGGGATACAGCTGGGACACAGAGTTAACAAAATGTAACTAAAAAGAAAAATAAAATAAAAATAAAAAAATTAAAAAAAAAATAAATGATCACATATTCTCCTCAGGTAGTCATACGCAGCCAAAACGGCACTCCACATTGGTCTCTCTTTAGTTTTCATTTGGATAATCACAAAGGGAGATGTGTGCTTTACAATGAAGAGGGCTACTTCCTGCCACTTCCAGGCATCAACTTCAGCATCCTTAAGTTCAGAGTGACCAGACAACGTGTCGCCTTTGACCTGATATCAAGGTAAGAGCAACAGGAATAAGAACAGATACTGTCCTTAATGATACAGAATCCTATGTAAAATAAAACAGAGGCAAGCATACTGAAGGAAAGACAGGTGGTTCCACAACAGGCTCTAGTTGCCCCATGCTGCATTATGGGTGACACACTTGATAAGAAAGTTCACATACTTGCTTGGCTTGCTTTCCCTTCACTACCATCTGTCATGGGAACATAGACTTGAAGGAGAGACCATGCTCCTGCTGAGGCCCACCCTCCCTGGACAGCACTTCTGTGCTCAGGGACCAGCCCCTGAGCCAACATTACTGCCTCTTCCTGTGGACATGCAGCAGGCTGGAGGAGCACTGGGTTTGGATTAAGGATGTCCCTTTTTTTCAGTTTTGTCTGTGATGCTTAGCAGCTCTGTCACCGTAGGCACCCTATGGCCTTGCTGGGTCTCAGTTTTTGTCATCGATGGAAGGAGGATAAAATAATGTAAGTGGAACACGCTTAGGGGAAAGTCATGGTGCTAAGGACGTGCTCGGTGAATAGGGTTGCCCTTATGCTTCAAGTCCTAACTGTAGTTTGATCAAATTGGTAAAAAGAATGGCTTTCTCCTGCCTGTACTGTCATGTGTCTGTACCCTCAGCATGCAGAGTCAGGCCTGCATAAGGGAGGGTTCTGCATCTGTAGTTTCAAGTTAAAAAGCAACTTAGATCTCTACTGAACATCTCCACACTTTTGTTAGCACCCACCAAAAATACTCTGTAACTATTTACACATTTTATTTTGTATTGTAAGTAATTTGTTATACTGTAAGTAATCTAGAGATGACTTAAGTAAACAGAGGAACATATTTGTAAATACTATGTTGTTTTATACCAGGTACTTTAGTGTTCATGTATTTTAGTATTTTTAGGGGTCCTGGACCAAATCCCCCAAAAATAATTACAGATGACAAGATGACAGTGTAGGGATGCTGGCATGTGTATATGTGGTCAATCACTTCTCTCAGGAGGACTTCTCCAAATTACAAAATCCCAATTGCCTGGATGGGAAGATAATGTCAACATCCATGTATTTGCTATGTTCTGAAAAGTCCACTTCATCCCTGAATCCTGTTTCTGTTTGTGAGTTGCCATTTACACCGAATCTCTGTCCTCATTTTCCATCAACATGTGTCACTGAACAGTCACTCACTACACACTTGTAAACATTATTCTAGTTCTGGAGAAGCAGCGGTGGGAATAGAATTTGTTTTCATAACATTTATAACAGGTGGAACAACAGATCATAAACCTAAAAGCAAATAAATATATAACCCCAGATAAGTACCATGAATAAAATAAAGAGAGGAAAGGCAGATAATGTGTTTTCTTTAGCTAGATGATCAGAGATTTTATTTTGCTTTCTATTATCATTGCTTTCGTATAAGAGATTTTTTTCTCCCAAAGAAAATAAGGAGATGGGAGCCACATCAAGGTTACAGGAGAATTTTTATAAAAGGAAGCAACCAGTGTAAGGACGAGGGCTTGATTGAACTTGAGATGTCTGAAGGGTTCAAACGTGACTGAGGCAGAGCACTGAGAGATGAGGTCACAAAAGAAGCATTCTCTCTCTCTCTCTCTCTCTCTCTCTCTCTCTCTGTGTGTGTGTGTGTGTATGTGTGTGTTTAGATCATGCAGCACCAGGCCAAGTAATTGCATTTTATTCTGATTAAATGGAAAGTGATTGGAGACAACAACAGGAGAAGTAGAAGGTTTTAGCAAGGGTTGTGAAATGCTTTGGAGCTTGTTGAGAGAATATCTTATATATTGTATGGATGCAACACCTATCAATAAAAAATCTGATGGCCTATAGCTTAGGTAGGAAATAGGAGGTGGGGCATCCAGAGGCAAGAATTCTGGGAGAGTGCTAAGTATAGGGAGGTATGTGTATATGTGTGTGTGTGAGGGGGGAGGGGATTCAACCAGCAAGATGTGAGGAGGACAGAACCATGGTACGTGAGCACAGGTAAGCAGCCACATGCCAAAATGTAGATTAGTAAAATGGATTATTTTAAGTTATGAGCCAGTCAGAGAAGAGCCTAGCTGTATAGCCTAGGTATTTGTAAACAACATTTTGAGTTTCATGAGTCATTATTCCAGGAGCCTGGGGCTAGGAGGAAAAAAATACCATTTCCCACTGCAGAGCTGAGCAACAGAACTTTTTAACTGAGCTGGATGCAAAGGAAGAAATGAAGAATGACCCTAGACTTTCGTACTAAATTCACTGACTAGTGATGCCATTTACTCAGAGGGGAAATAGAAGAACTTTGGAGTCTGGTATTTTATAAAAGGAAAAAAATAATTCTGCTTTGATTATTATGTTGGAAATGTTTATTAATCAATGAATTGGAAAGAGCAATAGGGGTTGAGGCCTGAAACTCTGGGAAAGCCTGGCTTGAGCCATAGACTCAAGCCATAGAGCCATAGAATCATTAACCTGCCAGATTAGTTAGTGTTAAAGCCACAGGAAAGAATGCAGACAGAAAAGCAAAGACCCCAAGAACAGACATCTGAAGCATTTTAGTATGTGGAGAGATAGACACCACAACCTTGGATTGTCCTCATCCCCGGGCATCTTAACGCTACTCACTTTCCCAGCTCAGTTCAAAGCTGGAAAGCTCCAGGCTTTGGCTTTCCCCAGGCTCTGACTTGGCCTTGTCTTTAGCCCAATTCTCTTCCAGCAGGCACCTCTCTCTGAGCCATTATGCAAGCTTGGTCATTTATCTCTTCTGCACGCAGTAGTCTTGTCTCCTTAGCCAGCTTGTTTCCTCCAGGACAGAGAACACATCTCATATATCCTTCAAAAATTCAATAGGCAATTATTATGTGCTCAGGTGCATGCTGATTGATAGGGTAAACTGCCAGTAAATGTCCCTATCTGGCCATGCTGGCAGGTGCCTGTGATCCACGGGCCTAGTGCATTTTCTTCCACAAGGTGCTGCTCAGATAGAGAGCAACTATTGTCTCCACTTGGAAGATTAAATAAGCACCAGAAAAAAAAAAAATCTACCCACTAGGCAGCTTGGCAAGGCAAAGAGCAAAGAAGTGAGAGGACTTTGGTTACAAGATAAACACAAACAGACAAAGAAAAGCAAAACGTCACGACAGAAGATCAGGACGGCAATGGGAGGGGTAAGGCGGCTTGTGTTCTGGAGAGTGTTCTTCATGAAAGTGTGAGGTTCTGAGTCACACCCTCAGATTCTGTATGGAAACCTGGCTGTGGTGGTGTCTGCTTGTAATCCCAGCTCTGGGAAGTCAGGGACCAGCTGATCCTAGGAGCTTTCTGTCTAGCCATCTTAGACTACTCAGCAGACTGGGTCTCAAAAAACAAGCTGAGAACCTGAGGAAAAATAACCAAGGTTGAACTCTGCCTTCCGCACATATGCACACACAGGCTGCTCTAGCTTATTTTCTGTTGCTATGACCAAACAAAAACCATTCGGAGGAGAGGATTTATTTGGCCTCCAGGTAACAGTTCTTCACTGAGGGAAGTCAGGGCAGAAACTCATGCAGGAACTAAAGCAGACACTATGGAGGAATGCCATTTACTGGCTAGGCTAGCTGCTTATACAGCCTGGATGTAGTAGGCTGGGTCTTCCTACATCATTCATCCATCATCAATCAAGACAATCTCTCACAGCCATGACCCTATAGGCCAATGTGATCTGGGCAATACATCAATCGGGATTCCTTCTTCTTAGCACACATGTACACACCCACACCCCCCCCCACACACACACAGATACATATACAAAACAGTAGAAAGACAAAGGGTTGCCGAGTGTGGTGTTATACTCCTATAATCCCGTAATCTGGAGAATAGAGCAGGATTGTCAGTCTGTGCCTGTTTGGGCTACATAGCCAGACACTCACAAATGACAACAAGCAAACAGCAACAGCAGTAGCAGCAACAGCCATGGGACAGAAACAAAGACAATTTTAAAAGGAAAGGGCCCTTAGCAACCACTCCAGGAGCCCAGCTGGTGACAAGCCCTGTTTGCTGATCAAAAGGCAAGCTGGTCTGAACACACTAGAGGTAGCCCTGTCTCTACAACACTGACAAAGGGTGCAGCAGAGGGTGCTCTTTGTGTTTCCCTTTTCGTCTAGAATACTGTAAGTCTCCTGCCGCTTAAAGAGCAGTTAGATCACGGATAGCTGTGGCCCAAATGCCAGCTCCTGGTGGTCCTCTCAAAGCCTGTGTCGCCTCTGATCAGCAGGGCAGAAAGACAAAGAGGACCCGCCCACGGGCACAGAGCACAAGAGGCGGAGAAAGATGGAGGAGAGCTGTGCATTGAATCCAGGGAACAAAAAGAGAAACTCACAGCAGCAGGTGTTAGCTGGGGAGAATGTAAGAATGCTGATGAGTGGAAAGGAGCCAGGACTATCAGAAACAAAGAGAAGATAGGAATATCGGGAAGGGAAACACAAAGGCACAACATGCCGTGCAAAGCAGAGCAGAGGGAGTTAATGGAAATGCAGAAATAATAGGTGAAGTGTTCACAGGAAAACTGTACAGTAAGCTGGAAAAAAAGCTCTGTTAGGGTTTTCTTTGGAATGCAGAAGATCTTTGGAAGTATTTGGCCAGGAATGAGAAATAATAAAATCTTTAATAAAATTAGATTTAATACATTGCTGTTTTTAATCTTAGTGGCTGAACATACGTGGAAAACTAGAAAAAGGTACAGCGTACAGAGTATACAGTTGTAATTCATGAAGTACAGCATACACAGTACTGAGAATAATTCATAATTCCAAAGGAAGGGCTTGTTTTCAGTTACTGAAGGTGATGTTCTTACAGGGCTGTCGTCAGGGAAAACAGTGAAATCTCACTGGTTATTCTATTGTTAATGAAAACAGTCCTCTGGACTGTATGGTTTACTCAAACTAAAGTGAGCACCAAAGTGCAGAAGGGAAAAGGATGTTTTGGTTTGAGGCTTTTTCCATAGCAAGGAGACCTTTTATTTGCAATGTTTCATCATCGTCACACTCACAACCTTGTAGCACGTGGACTTGGGAGGTGTCCCAAGAGCATGGCTTATCAATTCCCTTTTACTTCTTGTACAAATCCTAAGGCCCAATCTAACTGGAATGGTTAGACCATGGTCAGTGCAAGTCTACAGAAGTCAAATTTCTTGTTCCTATTTCTAAGAATCCTGCTCATCTGGTGACAGACATCTAGTCTGCCTCTCTCTCAATCCAGAGAGCTGTGGGCTGCCCTGGGGCCATCTGGGCTGCTGGGAATGGCCACCTCTTTTACTGTTTTCTGGTTCATCACACAAAGAGGAGCGAGAAGACACAGAGTCCCCTGCAGCAAACTAATTAGATTGTTTTGTTTTATTCACATGTTGCTTCAGGTCTTTGCTGGAACCAGCATGAAGAAAGCTCTAAGTCACATTTGAGATTTTGGATGGTTGTCTGCAAATGGTTTGCCTACCTGGAAAACTAAGGGGATTATTTAATGGCCACTTCTAGACACCGTGATGCAATTATGTAGTCTCTACCTTTGAGGCTGTTGGGAATGCTTTTCAGGTCTTCATGTGAGATCCAATGTGTATTTTAGACAAGATCATCCTGAAAATAAGAAAAAAAATTTCCATAGCTTTAAAGTTGTTAAGGAAGCCTTGTTTGTCTCCAGGAAGAGAATACTTGGTAATAGGTCAACCAAATGAACCTTAGTCTCTAGAATAATTTTATTCCCTTAGTAGCTCCGGGCTAGATCTGTGAAAGGCCCCAGAGGGGTCCTCTACGTGACTGAGGATCCTAGGCATTCCTTAACTGTGCAGTTTACCACTTTGGCCATTTGTCAAGAGAAATAATTTGGGTAGGGAGCTTACACAGCATGTTCCAGAATTTGAAGAGCAGGGTACCTGTGACAGAAGAAATAATGTGTGTAAGTGTGGCACCCCTCCCCCAATAGTGGGGCTGTGTTGTATCCCTTTGGTTGGAGACTAGAAAAAAAGACAGAGAGGTTAAGGGACCCACTTAAGGTTACAACCAATCAGAGATGAAACATCATTCTGATCTTCCCTTTCACACTACTCAAACTATTCTGTACCCCCATAAAACAAAAAGGAACCAGTAAAAGAATGCCCCTAGCCCCAACTCCTGACCCTTGGCAGGTGGCCCCTCTATAGTGCACTTTCCTGACAACGTGTCTTTTCAGATACGACCTCATCTCCTTCTCCCAGGGCATGTGGCAGTGAATGGGGCAGACCCTGAAGAGAGTAGACAGCCCACAAGGCTTTTCATCAGAGGACAGGGATGCCATGCTGATCTTAATAGCATGACCCTTACTCCTGGGACACATTTCTCACTGTCATGACTGCTTGGTAGCCAAAATAAAGACATTGATTCATTTGAGTTTTTCACATTCTCTCTTTCATTATTAGGAGGGTTCTTGGCTTGTTTATAGGTTAGACCTTGTCACCTCTCATCTTTTATTACAAAAAGCATGAACACTTCCTGTTCATAGGAAGGCCTGGCTCTCACTTTCAGCCATTCCCTCTTGTTCACAAGGTCAGTATTTTTCCTCTTCTGTTTTCACATAGATTACTCTCTGTATGTGTCATTAAAAAAGGAAGTTCACCCATGATCTTTAAGGGCCCCTGACACTTTACAGCTTGGCTGTCATATAGTGTGTCTTTCCCCTACCCACTTCTTATATGACATGAAGTGTTGTCTCTGTTTAGTACAGTTATAAACAGTGAGTTTTTTCTCAGTATAAAGATAAGACAACAGAAGATATATATTCATTCAAAGTGAGTAGATTGTCTCTAAAAATGATGAGTTTCCTAAGTTTTGAGGTGGGTAATGGGCAGTCAGTGGAAAGCAAATGTGTGTCAGAGATTAGCAGAGGTCTCGAGGATGGCAAATGTTTGAGTATTTTCTAGGTAGGAAACACAGAAAGCTAAGGAAAACAAAGTTGTCAACTATGCACTGTAACTGGATATCCTGAGACACGAACCAAGGAAAGTCATAGATACAGTTTGTTTCTTAGAGTTGGTGACTGTCTTAGGGTTTTTATTGCTGTGATGAAACACAATAGCAGGAGCAACTTGGGGAGGATAGGTTGATTTTGCTTACATTTCCATATTACAGTCCATCACTGGAGGAAGTCAGGGCAGGAACTCAAGCAGGGCAGGGGCCTGGAGGCAAGGGGCTGATGAAGAGGCCTCGGAAGGATGCTTCTTACTGGTTTGCTCCCCATGGCTTGCTCAGCCTGCTTTCTTATAGAACTCAGGACCAGCAGCCCTCTCACATCAACCGCTAAGAAAACACCTTACAGGCTGGCCTAAAGTCCTGTCTTATGGAGGCGTGTTCTCAATGAAAGTTCTTGCCTCTCGGGTAACTGTACCTTGTGTCAGGTTGACCAAAGACTATCTAGCACAGGGGCTCATCTAGGACAGTGATTTCTAGAGATCATTTTTTGTTAATCCCCTTTTAAACAGAAGAAACTTAGGCCTCAAAGTGAGAAGCATTTGTCTGTCTGTCTGTTAGTTTGCTTTTTTCCCCCGAAGATCACATTGCTAGTCAGGTTTTCTTAAAACCACAAACACAGAAATGCCCAATAGATTAAAGGAGAGGGGAAGACAATTGTGGAATAAGAGTCCTGTAGATTCCCTTTAGACTAATGCTGTGATTTCCTAATTCCCTCACTATTTATTTTAGGCAAGGTCAAGGAAAGGGTGTAATTTTGACACTCTGGCTCGTGAGACAGATAGGGAGAATGTGGTGTTGGAGTGTGTTATTGCTAAGACCTCCGAAGTGTCACCTAAAAAGAGGCAACAAACAGGAAGGAAACAGTGTTGCCATGGCATCACTTAAAGGGATACCATGGTTACCACTCATTAGATCAAGGACAGCCACCATTCTGTATGGATATTTTCATAGCTCTGGGACCTGAAAGTATTTTTTTATTTTAAAGAGGCCTCTATTGATGCTTGATGCTCAATGTATCTAACTCTAACAATTAATGCTTTATTAAATCACTAACATTTTTATTATCTCTCTGTGTTTAGCCCATAATGTCCTCACAGCTAGTTCTTTGAGGTACTTTGCAGGGCATGTGATACAGAATGGACACTTGGATGACAGACATATGATCATTAGAAGGGTGAATTATGAACTCATCTCTGACTGGCTTCTAATAGCATCCTGAACTTCCTCGTGATAAAGACAGTGATAATCTATAGGGCTATTTTGAGAACTGGCTAAATATTTGTGGAAGGTACCTGAGAGCAAGGTCTGAGTGAGGTGGTCCTCCATAAATATTATTTAAGCCTATGAACCATATTAGTACAAAGTCAATTTTAGCCAGGCTTCATGAAAGAATGGGTCTCAGATAGGATCCAAGAGGACAGCTCTGTGAACTGTGCTGTGCAGGCCTTCTCCCACACTGTATCTCTTATGGCACTGAGCGTGTGCTCTTTATGTTCATAAGGAACTCACATTTTCAGCTCTCCTCCAAGCCCCTTTTCCTCCTCATCCCAACCTCCCAGTACTCTGTAGCTCAGCTATTTGGAATTTCTAATCTCCAGATAATTATACATTTTGTTACTTCTGCCTGAGAAATATTTTTAGCTGGCTAATTCACCCAAATTCCAGATATCAGATTATGCATGAGTGTCTTCTGGGAAGTCACTCTCTGCCTCTAGCTAGAATGTACTCCTGTTTCTCCTGAGTACATTCACATAGCATGCTTCCAGAAGACTCTTCATACTTACTCTAATTGTTCATGCTTGCCTTCTCTATGAAGCTGTATGTGTAATGAAGCTGGGACCCCATCTAACTTATTAACTGTTAGTATCTTCAGTGCCCAGCATGATAATCGACATAAGGGACTCCATATACATTTATTTTAAACGTTAGTGAATAAACAAGTTATCTGCTAAGGGTTAAAAAAGAAAGTGATGCTCTGGTGTCCATACTGATCAGAAGAGATCCCTTAGCACGATATCATTATTGTCACTCTACTCTTTAAAGAAACAAACCCCATACTGTTTACTGTTTCTAACAGGGATGACTTTCCTTTAGTTAAAGGTAATGATGTGCAATGGTTTTTCTAGATTGGATGTTGTTTAATCATATCCCCAAGGTTTATGTACTAGAAACTTAATTGCCAGTATGATAGTATTGAGTGGTAGGGTCTTTAGGGGATGAGTACACTGTGTCGTTCTCACAGGATCAGGTTAGTTCCCGAGAGAATACTTTTTGTTATACAAAGCTTGATTCTTCCTGTATTTTTGCTTCCTTGCTTGCACACATGTCCTTTGCAGCCATCAATCCCTCCACTGTGTTATGATGCAGATGGGGTACTCACAGATGATGCCGAGGCCACACTGTTTACAGCCACTAGAATCACAGCCAGATAAATCTCTCTCTCTCACTCACTCACTTTCTCTCTCCCTCCCTTCCTCTTTTCCTTCCCCCCCCCTCCCATAACATTACCTACCACCAGGCATTATGTTACAGCAACATAAAGCAGACAAGGACCACTTCTGTTTACCAAACCCATAGTTTGGCTAGGATTTTGGTGGTTTGTCGGATAAAGAATCATGTAAGAGTGTCTTCCACCTCATGGTTAGGTATATGACTTGGCTACTCCAAATGTAATTCTCTGAAAACCCTTTCAACTTCACGCTGGAAGTGGCAATTTCCATGCCGAGCCATGTTTTCAATGTACAGAGTGTGCATTGCTCATAATGCTGTAATGCTACATGTACATACTGTCTGTAAGGACTCAATAGGTTCATTATTAGAGGAAGTTAAACTCGCAGTCGTGAAACGAGGTGAACAGTACATTCCTGATGCTGCAGAGCAACATTCCCAGACCTTTCCTGTGCTACAAGAATGACTGGCTGGATGGTAAGCGTGTGGTCTCTGGGAAGAGGAAAAGAGGCTGTAAATGTGCTAGAAGCTGTGGAAGAGGATAGCAACACGATGAGCAGCAGGGTTAACTCTGGACAACAATGTATTTGACTTCTGTTTACCTTAACAACTAGCCCAGGCCCTCTGTGGCTCCAAGCCATCCCTGCACCCACCTGCGTAAAGGCCCTGTGATCCTTGTGCTCACACTGTGGTTCCTTGTGTTTCACGTTGTTTTCCAAGTCCATTTGGGTTTCAGAGTTTTAAGAAAATGATTACAAGTAAAAATATTAAAATAAGCTGGACGTGCTGGTGTATAGCAATACTTGGGAAGTTGAGGCAAGAGAGTTATTGCGAGGCTAATTTGGGATACATAATAAGACCTTCTGTGAGAGCGAGAACATGAGAGTGAGAGAGGAAGAGAGAGTGAGAGAAGGAGGGGAGCATCTAACAATAAGAATCCTCTCAGTTACTTTCCCTGTGTGTTTTCTCACTCATCACGTGACCCTCTCTCAGTCAGCGGTTGAACATGCAGGGACCATACGGTTGTCACTCAGGCTTCAGTTCCAGCGGGTGACCTGAGCCTGGGTTTAGTTCCTCTTTGTGTGATGCACACAGCAGATGAAAGAGGAATCACTAACTTAACTTCCCTAGTCCAGCAGGAGGCAAGGGACATTTACTAATACTCAGCTTATGATGCCTGTGACTTAGAGACCTCAGTCAGGTTGCTATGCAAGAGGGTTCCAGGAAAGTAATGTTGGCTTTCCATGAAAAAAAAAATGATTTGAGGTAGTTTCATGAATAAACACAAAACACTTGAATTAAGCACAATATAACTTTCAGGTTCTCCTCGCCCATTTTCTTCAACCACATGTTTCACTGTATCCGCTCCCCTCCACTGAAGAGCAGAGCAGAAGGTCTCTTCTAGATCCTAAGACTGCCACCGCTGCATCTGGGGGAGAATTTAAAAAAAAAAAAAAAAAAAAAAAACCAAACAAAAAGTGCTACAAACTAGAGAGTGATTGCATTTCATACCAAGCCTGCAGAGGCGAAGCATTGTTCAAACTCTGTGCAAACATTTCCTCTCTAACTCCCAGGAGGAATCCACGGTGGTGTGTATCATCGTGTACCATCGCTGCTAAGAATAAGATGAGAACGCTGATGCTCAGCAAAGACGAGCAACTTCCCAAGGTCACAGAACCAGGGAACACTTACACTGGAGTGTGCCAGCTGTGGCCTTCTCTTTCCATTATAGCTCAACCTTGTCATTGTAAAAGGAGTATTCAACTGGGACAAAAGGACTGAGCCCTGCCCTAAAGCTGTGTCACCTGGGCAAGTCATTCTCTGTTATTGGAACTTACTTATTTCTCTTATTTTAGCTGTAAAATGAAGGAGAGTGGACTAGATAAATTTTAATATTAGTTATGGTTTGAAATTCTTAGAATTAGTATATGTAACATTTTTTCAGCCCACTGATAAAAATACAGTGAGCATATTATTCTACTTAAAATAGGAAAAGTGAGACCCAGAGCAGATTTAATGCAGTGGCAAATTGGTTAGAAGTAGTTTGTTTTCTCCATCTGTTGAGTTCTATTCTTCAGTAACTTTTTAAAGCGTCTGCCTGACTTGACCTTTTGCTCTAGTCTGGTCACTTATGTTTGTTATAAGCATTAGGATGCTTCTGAGGGCTAGGGATTGAGATGTTTTCAGTTGAAAGAGTTGATTAATAGGTTTCCTCCCTTATCAATGAGCTGGTTTTGAACTCGCCCATGGCAGCCAGGTAGTCACTGTGTATGCAAGTTTCTTAGGTAATTGTTATGGATTCCTGCGTACCTCCCATTGAAGGCTGATTAGCTCAAGAGGCAAAAGAGAGAAAGGCAAATTAAATCATCTCTAGCTTCCTGAACTTGTATGTTAGTATAAACAGGGCAACCAAACCTAACCTATTAAACAGCTAAAGTTCTATTATATTTCCCTCTTTCCTTCCCTCCCTTTCCATTTCCTCCCCTCCCCTCCCCTCCCCTCCCCTCCCATTCCTTTTTAGGAATTATCTTCTTCTCACTGCTGGGATTATGCTCAGAGTGCTATTTGCTGCTCCCAGGGCTGATAAGGGTGCACATGCATGCTAAACCTGATGTTTCATTCCTGCAGCAATGATGCTGTGGATAATTGGGTTTTCCTTCTAGCAAGGCTCCTTTAGCAGACCATCTGGTTATAATTCAGTGCTATAGTCCTGCTTCCTATCTCCAGTGCTCATAAGAAATTCATGCCCTTCTAATATATTCTTTCTTTTTCTTCTAATGCATTCCTTTTGGTTGCATTAGTCGGTGCTGGCATATATTACCTTTACCATGTGATCCTAACACATACAAAGAGTAGCCACACTGTTGTGCCATGTACTGTGTTGACTCTCACAGTAACTTTTCGAACTGGTTTCTATCATGCTCATGAAGATTTAGAAGTTGCAAGTAATCTGTCCATGATGTGTCTTTATTCCAGAATGTTTATTCCAGATAAACATAGATATGTTTATGTTTATTCCAGATAAACAAAGATAGATATGGACCTATCTTCTCATAACTCCGTTGTATGATCTTCATGGAAATGCTTAATAAAGTGAATTATTTTTGACTGAACATCAAATGAGTGACCTTGTTTATTATTTGAGAATTCAGTATATGTACACAATGATTTTAATCATATGTACTCCCAGATCCCCTCCACTCCCCCTGGATCCCTTGCCATGTAACCCCATATTTCTTTAAAAAATTATTTGCTTAGTGTAAACTTAGCACTATCAAATGTGCATGGGTGTCAAGCTGTCTATTTGAACATGATCATTCTACCTAAGGCCACAACCCTGAAGAAAACTAGCTCTCCTTCCTTCAGGAGCCATCAACTGCCAATAGCTCCCTAGATGGGGCAGGAGGTCCTTGTGAGCCCATCAGCATCCATTCTGAATGTTGATTGGCTTAATCTTTTGCAAGTGTTGTCCAGGTGATCACAGCTGCTGTGAGTTCATGAGTGAAACAGCCTTTGTTGTGCCAAGATGACACCACCTTGCCCCAGTCCTCCCTGATCTCTGGCTCTTAGGATCTTACTTTCCCTCTTCCCCAAGGTTCTCTGAGTCTTGGGGGCAAGAGGTATGATATATGTTCTGTAGATTTTTAGGTTGAGTACACCACAGACATTTGTTCTCTGCATTTTGACAAATTGTGAGTCTCTGTATTAACCAGCATCTCCTGCAAAAAGAAGCTTCTCTAACAGAGCTCAAAGCTGGTTGAATTTATGGTTATAGAGATAGCTGTTTAGAAGGCAGTTTTATATTATGCCAATTTATCAACATAATAATAACAGGGTCTCCCCTCGAGTCTATGAGTTCACTAGCCATGGTGTTTTGGCCAGATTTTATAGTACCAGGAATGAGTTTCCTCCTGTGCAGTGGGATTTCAATCCAATCAGAGAGCAACTGGTTATTCCCCAAACTGTTATACCCTGATTGCTCCTATGGGCATGCCCTGTCAGGCTGATCATTATTTTTGATCAAAGGTTCACATGTGGGTAAGAATGTTTATGACTTGCTCTTTCCCAGAAGCCTGAGTATGTCTCTATGAAAGCCAGTTAGCCAGGAGTAAATATCCAGGTTGGTTCAGCTTGTTTTCCCCATGTTCTATGACCGAAACAGATGGTGACGTCAACAATAGGGTTTTACTAACACGTTCTACTGGACAAAAACAGAACAGTGACAACAGCCTACATAGTTTTGGTGGTCTCTGGTACACCCCTGACCAACAACTTGAAAGGTTGAAGGGAGGTATCCTACACCTGCATTAGGTTTTTTGTCTGAAAAGCTAAAGCTTCTTTCTAGACAGAATAACACTTGCCCATTGGAAACTCCATGTCCTCTCCCTCCCTCTCTCTCTCCCTTTTCTCTCACTCTCTCTCCTCGTATATATAAAGCTTATAGAATAGTATGTTTTTATATGACCTTTTCTGCCCTACCCTCTTCTCCATGTCTACATTTTAAATTCGAAGAAGTCAGTTCAGCTGCAAAATTGCTCCAGGCTTCATGTTCTCTTCCAGGCAAAACTGGGGGAGGAAGAAGCATTTGCATATGCCAAAATGTCAGTCTTTCACAATGAAGTTAGATTTTTGTCTTCTCACCAGTGTTGGAAAATGACAAATGGGAAGCAGGTGCCTAAGTGCAAGACTGAAGTGAGCGCCTGGGTAAAGATGAATGCTTTCTTAACTACTTGGTGGGGCAGGGGCTTTAATGGCGTTGGTATCCTGCTTGTCCAGGACACAGACCTTTCTCTGATGTGTTGAGTCTGGTCTCCTTTCTGGCAGTTAAGAGTTTTGTCATTAAAGCTTCACACACTTTCCTTACTGGAAAGATGTTGTCCAGATAGCTGGGACTGTGAGATGCCTCACATGAGAAGTGGGTCTGGGAATAGTTATTGACGGAGGCTAAAAACTGTAAATAGAAGAAGAGAGAGAGGAAGCAGGACCAGTCTGCTGGTCTCTGCCAAGCCAACAAGGAGCTCCAGAGCAAAGCTTGTCTGCAACAGGAAGCTCTGGACAGAGGTGGCCAGACTGTAGCACCCACAGCATATAGCCACTGGAGAGAGACTGCCAGCAAAGTGTTAGTCTCAGTCCAAAATCTGTGGGCTTACAGCATGAAGAGCGGAGGCTTTAGTTATCGGCCTGTCTGAGGGGCTTCCATGCAGCCATGGCTTCTGTTTTGTCTTAAACTGTGTTCTAAACTTCTTCAATGATATGAGCCTTCAGTGTATACAACCTGGCGCCAAATGGTCCAGGTGATTTTTTTTAAATACAGAATCTTACTTTATAGCCAGGCCGGCTTTAACTTCTCACCAATGCACCTGCCTCAGCTTCTCTGTGCTGGGATAACAGTATGAATCACCATGCCAGTCCAGGAATCCTAGTTCCAGTACTTGCTCAGTGGATGACCTTAGGCAACATCCTAAACCTTGCTGTGCCTCAAATGCCTCATAAATTGGAGATAAAATCAGGTACATCCTTTTGGAATCAGAGCACTTCAGGCAGAAGAATGCTCTGCACAGAGTAAGCATGCTGTAAATGTATTCACCATTATTATTGATCTACCCAGTGTCAGCTCTGCGCCAGGCCCCTTTGTTAGAGTATCTGTCAAGCAATTACAACTTGCCCTTTATGGAAGGCATATCTGAGAGACTGGAGACCCCAGTCCATTCCCTAATCACCAGCCCAAGGCCAGTGCTCGGAGCTACTGCATGGAGTTGGCATTCTGGGAAAAATTTGCTCTTTCTGGGTTTTACGGTTCCTTGTGAACTTAGCATGGGCTCCTGAGACTGCTGCAAAGTGGAGCCTCTCAGTTCCAAATGTCAGCCTTCCATTTGCCGACATGACTTGTCAAGCTGGAACAAGGGAACACATGTCACTTCACAAATGTGAGCAGGCAGGCCCACACGCAGCATTTTGAGGCACTGTGCAGAGTCCTCCAAAGGTCTCCAGAAAAACTGTGTTATTTATTTACCAGATATATAGGGTCCCAGCATTTATTCTAAATACTTTATAAGTATCTGTTAATTTAACCCTCTATTTTTTAAGGGCTGAGTGTAGATTGTATCAATACCAGTCATTAGGGAGAGCAAGATCTCTATGTGGTTTAGACTGACCCTGACCTTGTGATCTTTTACCTCTGTCTTCCAAGAACACCTTTATTTCACAGCCATGGAGACTGAGGTAACGGGAAGCTGATAACTTGGCCAAGGTCAGAGGTTGGTAAGAAGCAGAGCTGGAGGGCTGGAGAGATGGCTCAGCTGTTAAAGGCTCGGCTCACAACCATAAATATAAGAAGCAGAGCCGCATCTGACGACGTACCTCCAGGGTTTGTGATCTTCAGCACACACCCTGTCTCCTAGGTTAACTCTCTTCTTTCATCGCATCCCTTCCTTCCCACCATCCTACCGTGAAGGCTTCTTGGCGTATCAGTGTCGGAGAAGTAGGTTCGAATGGTTCTGGGGCTGGAGATTCTTCTAATGTGCTGTGGAGGGGAGCCCTTAATTGTGGTTCAGAGTTTCTTACTTTGGATTCCTCCCCCTGAATTTCATGGTGTGTTTGTGGAGGTCTGAGAAAAACTTTGTAGAGCAATCTCTCTCCTTCCACCCTTCTCTGAGTTCTGGAGATCAAGCTCAGGTTACCGGGCCTGGGGCACAAACTGGTTTCCTCCAATTGGTTTCCACACGGAGCCACCTTGCCAGCTCCTACTCTGGCTTTTCAGCTGTGCTTGAGTCCTCTGAATTGTTAGGGCTTCCTCGGACCCAATTTTCTACTTGCTTCCTAAAACCCCTACGACAAGTTTCCAAACCACCTCTGAGGGCAACAGGAATAACCTCTAGCTAGCAAGCTGGTGAGTCTCTAGATGATACAAGATTTATATTTAGAAATACCACTTTTATTATTTTATTACATTTACTATTTTATCTATTTATAGAGCCCAGACTAGCCTCAAACTTGGTATGCAGTTGGCCTGGCTTTAAACTCCAGATCCTTCTGTGTCAGCTTCCAATATACCTGATCACGTCTAGCTTGTCTCACGTTTATTATTTCTCAGTTTCCTGGCTATAATTCTCTTGTTTTTTTTTTTTTTTTTTTTTTGTCAAGTGCATTTAGACATTTGTGTGTGTTTCTGTGTTTGGTTTTTGATATATGGGTAGAATACATGGCAAATTTCAAACTGCAGAATCAAGCATCTGATTTTCATATCAGGCTCTCCTGACTTAGAGCAAAGTCTCGAGAGAATGCTTATCTTTTAAAAGGATCACGGGTCAGGGAACAGAGCTGTGGTAGATCAGGTGCTTGGGGTGTGTAAAGCTGATGTGCCACCAAACATCTGAACAAATACACACCAAGGAGAGAGAGAGAGAGAGAGAGAGAGAGAGAGAGAGAGAGAGAGAGCCTACAAAGAGAGGAGGAAATATTTGAAATCAATTTTGCTTTATTTAATAGCCCTGAGCAGGTAATTGGACACAGGGATTCTAACCTAAGCTCTTCTCTAAATGTGTTATATGACACTGGACAGGACAACATTTGATTTGTCTGAGCCTTCATTTGTGGTTGTTGATGTTATTTTTCCTCAATGATCATTTCAATACCAGTTCTGAGAGAGAGTAATAGCAGACATCCCAGAGGGGGTGGGCTAAAGCAATATTTATTTTATTTATTCCCTTTTTCCCTCTCCTCATTATTAAGCCATTTGTGTGCTCTGGACTAATCAATGCAAGACAGACTTCCCTATAGTTTACAACAAGAAATAAAGTAGATGGAAAATTACTGAAGGGATTTTATAGAATCCAGTGATTATAATCATGTCATTACCAATGTCATACTCATTTCGGTTTTGGAGAGCATATACTCAGGTAATGCCAGCTGAGTATTATATTGATCTAACTGGATTCACCTGGTCATCTTTTGTACTCTAGCAGTGAAAATGGTGTCATTATTCATAAGCTATCTACTTTGCCGTGTCTTCTCTATCACTGTCACCAGTAAGATGGATCTATTCATAAGCTGACATTGCTCTTTCTTATTTTAGAAATAAAACAATTATGAAAAGGAAAAGAATGCTGTTCTCAAATTTAAGCTTCCCAGGTTTAGCACATGTCAAGTGAGACTGTATGCTAGTGCTACAATAACATTTTATTAATTAATTCTCTTAGTCAATCAATATTCTTGGCTACCTTCTATGTGACCTGGCAGTATACCTAGGGTTGAGACTATTCTGTGGCAAGAAAAAGGCGTTTTGAGTAGACTCGGGACTGTGACAGTTAATAGTGTTAACTTGACAGCAATTGAGAATTACTGAGGAGACAATTGTATGGGTTTACCTATGAGAGATTATCCAGATTAGATTAATTCAGTCTAAGAAGACCCATCTTTGTACAGGTGCTAGCATTTCATAGGCTTGTTACTTTCTGTTTCCTGACTGTGAACCCAAACATGACCACATTTCTCAAGCTCCTGCTGCCATGCCTCCCCATGATGGACTGTACGCCCTTGAGCTATGAGCCAAAATAAAGCCTTCCTTCCTTATGTTGTCTGAGCCAGGATAGTGTTTCACAATAATAGGAGTAGTAACTAACACAGACACTCATATAATAAGAATATATGTCACACAGAAATGTAAACTAGCACATATCATGAAGGAAAGTAGACCCAGTTAAGAGAATGGATACTTGCCTGGGCCTGCTCAGCAGATACACTGCAACACAGGCACTATCCTCCAGATGTCAGTTGGTATGCCTGGGTAGTCTGTGGTTGCGCAGCATAGCAGCAGACAACAGGAATAGGCAATACAGGAAGAAGCCAAGGCAATAAAGAGCCATCACTGACAAAACTCCAGAGACCTGTTTCCTCCAGCTACTCCCCCATTTCCTGTCTTTCATCACTTCCCCATAATGCCATCACGAGATGAACCCACCTTGGTATTCAGACACTGACCAGCTCTGATTAGATCTAACTGCTCTTGGAAATGCCACAGACACACTCGCGTTGACCATCAAGGTCAGCCATCACATGTGTAAAATCACATGAGCCTTTGCGGACAAGCCTTACATCAGTGCGCTCTACATGCATGTAAAAATCCTCAAGCCCTCCATCTTTTTAACCGGACCATAATATATTCCTATTTTTATTGTTTATGTTTTAAGTTTTCGACATTTGATATCTAAGCATATTATAAACTCAAACATTATTTTTTTATTTATTTTTTTTGTATTTTATTTTTTTCTTATCAGTTACATTTTATTAACTCTGTATCCCAGCCGTGTCCCGATCCCTCATTCCCTCCCAGTCCCTCCCTCCCTCCCTCCTCTCCACCGTGCCCCTTTCCAAGTCCACTGATAGGGAGGACTTCCTCCCCATTCATCTGATCCTGTTTTATCAGGTATCTTCAGGACTGGCTGCAAAGCTCTCCTCTGTGGCCTAACAGGACTGCTCCTCCCTTGGGGGGTGGGGAGGCCAAAGATCCAGTCATTGAGTTCCTGTTAGAAATAGTTCTTGTTCCCCTCACTATGGGAAACCAATTGGTTACTGAGCTACCACAGGCTACATCTGAGCAGAGGTTCTAGGTTACATTCATACATGGTCCTTGGTTGCATGTCAGTCTCAGAAAAGACCCTGTGCCCAGATATATTTGCTCCTTGTGGAGCTCCTATCCTTTCCTCATCAGACTAACTCCCCTTCTTTCTTATGATTTCCTGTACTCTGCCAAAGGTTTGGTCATGAGTCTTTGCTTTGAAAACACTGCTAGTTAGAGTCTTTCCAATGCGCTCAGTAGACTCCTGTCATACGTTCAATGCACATCCCATCTGTCATTCTAAAGGAGGATTGATCATCTTACCCCATGTCCACTCTCTTGATTATCTTTTTTAGGTGTACACATTTCATTATGTTTATTATATCTTATAGGTCTATATAAGTGAGTATATACCATGTTTGTCTTTCTCCTTCTGGGATATTTCACTCAGGATGATCTTTTCTAGGTCCCACCATTTGCCTGCAAATTTCATGATTTCCTCCTTTTTGATTGCTGAGTAGTATTCCATTGTGTAAAAATACCACAATTTCTGTATCCATTCCTCCGTTGATGGACATCTGGGTTGTTTCCAGGTTCTGGCTATTACAAATAAAGCTGCTATAAACATGGTTGAGCAAATATCCCTTTTGTGTACTTGAGCAAACTTTGGGTATATACCTAGCAGTGGTATAGCTGGGTCTTGAGGAAGCACTATTCCTAATTGTCTTAGAAAGTGCCAGATAGATTTCCAGAGTGGTTGTACCAGTTTACATTCCCACCAGCAGTGGAGGAGGGTTCCCCTTTCTCCACAACCTCTCCAGCATGTGTTGTCCCTTGAGTTTTTCATTTTGGCCATTCTGATGGGTGTAAGGTGATATCTCAGGGTCGTTTTGATTTGCATTTCCCTGATGGCTAATGAGGATGAGCATTTCTTTAAGTGTTTCTCTGCCATTCGATATTCCTCTGTCGAGAATTCTCTGTTTAGCTCTGTTCCCCATTTTTTAATTGGATTACTTGGTTTGCTGCTTTTCAGCTTCTTTAGTTCTTTGTATATACTGGATATTAGTCCTCTGTCAGATAAAGGGTTAGTGAAGATTCTTTCCCAATCTGTAGGCAGGCGTCAAACATTATTTTTGTTTAAAAGATTATTTATCTTTTTCCATATTTAAAATTGAGAAATAAAATTCATAGACTTTTGGTTTTCAAGAAATCTAGAAGTTCTGTCTTTATCTTCAAATATACATGATAGGTTGCTTGGTATGTTTTGTTTGTTTTCTGGTTTTTTTTTCCTCAGCTTTTGTTTTTCTTTGTTTCACTTTAGATACATTTCTATTGTGCGGTCAAGTTCACTAATATTTCCTTCTGAATGTTTAATTTGATATTAATTTGATCTAGAAAGTTTGTTTTAGGCATTTATATTTTTAACCCTTCCACTGGGTTCTTTTTACTATATTCCATGTACCTCCTTTTATGTCTACATTGTTCGTTAGATCCCTAAACATATTACATGTTAAAATACCTATAATAGTCTTCTAACTCCTTTTTTCTTTTCTTCTACTCCTTCTCTCCCCTCCCCTACCTCTCTTAATCTTTTCTGGTTTTTTTTGTTTGTTTTGTTTTGTTCTGAGACAGAATCTGGCTATGTGGCCCACACTAGACTCAGACTCAATATTTTCCTGACCTGGTTGGCTGACTCAAGGATGGCAGGGGTGTGGCGCCGTAATCAGCCATCTCTGTCTCGTATGAATGTCTTTCCTGCAATTGATCTTCTCCCATCCATAGGAGCTATTGTTGTGGTTTGAATAAGAATGGCCCCATTGGCTCGTATATTTGAGCCATCAGGGAGTCAAACTATTAGCAAGTATGTCCTTGTTGGGGGAGGTGTGGGCTTGTTGGAGGAAATTTGTCACTGGGGATGGGCTTTGAGGTGTCAAGGGCATAAGGCAAGCTCAATGTGTTTCTCTCTTCCTGGTTCCTACCAACCTGATGTAGAACTCTCAGCTTCCTTCTTCAGCACCATGTCTGTCTGCATGCCGCCACAGTTCCCGCCAAGAGGATAATGGGCTAAACCTCTGAACTGTAAGCCAGTCCCAACGAAATGTTTTTCTTTGTAAGAGTTTCCATGGTCACTGTGTCTCCTCACAGCAATAGAAACCCTACTGAAGACAGAACAGTTTTTAATGTAAAAGACCAAGCAGGTATAATTAATTAATGACAGCTATCAGCGTGTAGTCAGCTTATGTACCTGTGCTCTCAGCTCTGTTTCTAGCACAGGGTTCAGCGACCAAGTGAAGCAGACTCTCAAGTGAATGGAATGCCGTTAGGTCTCAGGGGTGTGCATTCATGGCCTATAGAATCTGTACTATCTCTTCTGAAGGCAAAGATCTTGTGGCTTTTAGTTTAACAGCACTGGACTCTGTTTATTTGTTCTTGTCACCAGCATTGGCACAGTGCAGCATGTTCCCCATGCTTCTTAGTATGGGAAAAACACAGTCTTGGCAGCAAGCTCCAGAGATAGTTTCTAGTTTAGCTGATCCTTCCGAGAAAGGTGAAAATTACTCACTCCCTCATATGAGTCTTAACACATAACAACCAGAGATAAAACAAAACACATGCTTTATTAGTATGGGGCACAATGAATAAAAATAATAATAAATGGAGTATTCTAGGAGGATGTAAAACAAAGCTTTACTCAAATCCAATAAACCATGGGTACGAAGAATGATGAAACTCCTTTCTGTGGGCATGCTTCTTTTCTGTCTCCGAGTGTCCCTTTGCTACTTTAGGGCTGTGCCTCTTATTTAACCCACTTCAATTTCTGATAAGAAGCTTATGGAACATTTACAAATTTTATTAGGAGACTTTCCCATTTCTAGATGGTTAAAAAAAAAGAAATTAAACAACAAGGCCTGGGAGATGTTTGTGTCTGTAAAGTACTTGCCTTGTGAGTATGAAGACCCACGTTTGGAGCCTTCAGACCCACATGAAACGCCAGCAGTGTGTGGCCGTGATCCCAGCATTGGTGAGACGGGAGGCCGAGGCAGGTCAAGCTCAGAAAGCTTGCCAGCCCTCTAGCTTTGCCTACTTGGGGACGCTCCAGGTCAGCAAGAGGCTCCAACTCCAAGAAAAGATGAAAGGTTACTGTGCACTGACAGCTGAAGTCGCCTTCTGACTCCCCAAGTGTGTCAGGCTTGCTAGTACCTGCACACACATCCTCCCAACCCCCACCCCCTGCCTGCCAAGTCAAAGCCTGATAGTCCCTTTTAGGCATAAAGGATAATGAATTTCAATGAACCAATCAATTTCGAGTCCTTATTTGTTCATTTGCTTCTGCCTCCTCCCTCCACATCCTTTGTAGGTCTGTAGTACCTTGTTCCAGAGAAATTTCCTGCTTGAAGAAAAAAGGTCTCAGAAGATGAACTGACTCATAAAGCCATGAGACTGTTTTCCTTTAAGCATTGTTCAAAGAAACTAATTATCTTTGGAGAGCTGGGAGATTTTTTCAGTGACCTCTCAGGCTGAATCTGTAGTAGCTTCATGGGAAGATTCTTGATTGCTCAGCTATACTCATCTATTTTTTTAATTTAAATAATTGCCTGCAGAATATTAAGACATGATTCATTTCAGAATATCACTGCAGCTGCCCCTTGGCTAGCTGCGACCTTGTGTGAGAGCCAGATGATGCTTTCCACATTTATTGGCTCTGTTTGGCTTGCTTCTGAAAATGTAGAGTTAAAAGAAGACATACTAATATTTGGACATATGTTCAGCACGATAGTTCATTCTCTGTCATCACAGTCAGGAAAAATGTCATCGCCGGGAAAGGAGATGCTGGCTTTTACCAAGTCCAAAGGAGATATTTTCAACAAGCTCTGTCTTCCTAATTATGTCAGATGGCAGGAGCTCAGAGTAGTGTGGGGATGGGCCTCTCCAGGACATACAGTGAGGTGCTGGAAAAGCAGAAGCTGTAAAGAGGGAAGGACAAGGGGCTGTTAGATTCCCTGGCATGCTTCTCTGAGTGACTATTTGGTTATCCGTCCAGAAAATGACAGGAGTGGGAGGGAGATAAGAAAGAGTGGGGAGTGAGAGTAATCAGAATGTATTTATGTGTGAAACTGTCAAAGAGCAAATCTAATGGAAAAAAAGAAAAAGAAAGGTGTAAGCGAGATTGTTACAAATAAAACAACCAAAACAGAAAAGGGCCACTTGCTTCTCCAAATTATAAAAGGCAGAGGATAAAAACTTAAGGCGGTAAATTAATTCAACACTTGAAAAAAAAATGTCAACAGCTGCTGGGAGTGCTCTCTCATGTGTTGTGAGGTTCAAAGAAATTAATCTTTGAAAGTGCTTAGGAAGGGGGTATACCCGAAGAGTTAGCATGTTATTCCAACCTGTTGAAGCCAGTCATTTGTGAGAAAGTGGAGAGTTCACACCCACACAGACACACACGCTCATACACAGAGAGAGACAGGCAGAGAGACAGAAAGTGTTTCAGTGTCTGAATTGCATGTCTTCCTCTCATCTCCCCAGCAGCCTGCATGCCCATGAAGAATCCTTTTGAATTGCTTAACCTGATCTGGTTTTTCCTCTTGCATGTGTCTGTCCTGGAATTGGAACCTTACTTTGGCTACAGTTTCCTGCGTTTTTCTCTCCTTGCCATATTCTAAGCAGAATAGAGATAAGACATTCATGACCAGTGGATGAAGGAAAGCCATCTGCAGAGAGGAAGCGATGGCCCTCTCTGCAGAATAAGATTTACACACTTCATGTTTGTGTAAGTTCCACTACAGCTGCTGGCCAATCACATCTTTGTTTTCTCCTTGACTTAATTAAGCTTGGCTTCCATTCCCGCCCGCATCCCTTCCTTCTCTCCTCTACATTCTCTTCTCTTCATCCTTCTGTCTCTCCTTCCCTTCTTTCTTTTCATTCACAAGTATAAAACTGGAGAAGTTCTTTGTGGTTTTATTTATTCCTTATGACTTGTTTTCTAGTTTTTCTTACATTGTGGTTAGAAATGGTCTGTAACATTTTAAACTTTTGAAATCATTGAGATTTATATTGTTGCCTAATATTAGTTTTCATAAACATAGCATGGAGCAGTAGACTGAATTTATGGTACTTTATGTAAATTTGGCTTTGATTAAGATGATTTTATTTTTTATTTTTGTATTTCATTATCTAGAGATGAGATTATGATATTAATATTTTCATATCTATAGTAATTCATTTATATAATTTAAGATATATTTTTGTTATTATCTGGTACATTATATAGTATAATAGAAAATGTTTACTGCAGATTATATTTTTAAAACAAAAGTAGCTGTACATTTACTTAACATATAATGCTTTTCCTCCTGATTTGTACTTTGTTGTTTGCATTGTAGCCTTTCTTTTTATGAAATGAATACTGGCCAATCACACTTTTGCTCTAATACCTAGCTATCCAGAGTCATTTGATATTGAAAATATATCTCTTATTAATAAAATATAGCTGGACTTTGTTTCAGAAGCAGTGAGTCTTTTAGACTCTTTTTCTTTAAAGGGATGATATTATTCCCTTTATAGTTCTTTTCATAACTGTGGTGATTTGAATGTAAATGTCCCTCCTAGGCTCATGCACTTGAACAGTTGATTCACAGGTAGTGGTGCTGCTTGGGGAGGCCTAGGAGGCATGGCCTTGCTGGACTACATAAGTCCCTGAGGGAATTGAGGTTTCAAAGCCGAGTTCTTTCTAGTGTTAATGAAAAAGACCCTTTGCTGAATGACAGAACTCTAGAAACATAGCACTTTCCCCTTAAATGTAAAGAGACTTATTATCTTTTAACATTTAATGCTACAGAGAAGATGTGCAGCCCAGCTCTGTGGGGTGTGTGTGTGTGTGTGTGTGTGTGTGTGTGTGTGTGTGTAAACCTTAGTCTGGATGCTGTTGGATAACAGCAATTTGACCATTCAGTAGTCTGAATAGGTAGGTGGGAGCTAGGGTTACATACAAGGAAGTTGGGAAGAAGGAGTGAGGAATCTGAAAAATGTGTCACAGAAACTGTGTTTTGCTAAAATGATTGTAGCAGAGGCCCAGCATCTACTCTAAGGGTATTGGATGGATGCAGCCTTCTCTGTAATCTTCCCTATGACTTTTACTTGCTCAAACAGAAGTATCTTGGCATTGTCTCAGGTAATCCATCTAGTCTGGGAGTTTATTGTAATGTAATAATAACCAGGTCAATGTCTATTTAGAGGAAACTCTAGGAGTCCAGAGTTTTACAGTGACTCATTTCCAAAGTATACCACCATTACTTTCAATAGCAAAGTGTTTCTGTGAAGGATGCCCTCCTTCTTGCTCATGGTCCTCCCTTTCAAAAGAGGATGAACATCTTCCCTCTTCCATTATAGGAAACTAACCACCACTATCATCCTCCACCCCTCAGCCCTCACCCATGACTCTATCCTGCTATAGCCAACATGGGCACACAGTCAGATTAACTCCTACAAATTTTCTGATAGACTAGAGAACTGCTTGTCTTGTCTTGTACCAAAGCCTCTGGATCTACTGACCTGCCTGGTGCACATCTTCATACTTTATCTTCAGTCCTCATTACAGGGATGGCTGTTGAGAGAATCTCTTGTGTCTGTATGGATGCATTGCCTGTCAATCAAAGAGCTTATGGCCTATAGCTGAGGCAGGAAATAGAAAATGGGACATCCGGTAGACAGAAAGAATTCTGAGAGCCAGTCATGACAGAGTATGCCAGCAAGGTGTGAGGAGGACAGTAACATGGTACCTGAGAAGAGGTAACCAGCCATTTGACTGAATGTAGATTAGAATAAGTAGGTTATTTTAAAGTTATGAACTAGTCAGAGAAGAGTCTAGGTATTTGTAAATATATATTTTGAGTCTCATAAGTCACTATTCCAGGAACTTGGGACCAGGAGGAAAAACCAGCAACAAATGGCTGATGAACTTTGTCCAGACCTGCCTATTGTTTGGTAGCACTGCACCATTTTTCGGGATAATAAAACTGGGGCATCTCTCTGTGAGATACTTTGAACTTGCACCCCCTTTACTTCCTGGGTCAGATCCTCTTCCCAGTAGGTAGGGTGTTGAAAGTGGCCCATATTCAGTATTGAGAATTTGTTACAGTATTTTACTTTTTTGATTTTGTCTACCTGAGAAAGAATTTGAAAGACTCATCACTTCTTCAGATTTTAAAAAATTATAGAGAATTTAGTATAAATTATAAGTTTTGCATTCCAGTTCCATCCTAAGAATCAGAAACACAGTGGCCCCTTGAAAAGCTTTCTTTGCCAGTTTCCTTCAGCTTGTTCAGCTTCCCACTGATTCGTACAGAAATCTTTTGGCTCCTCCTCCCATGATAAAAGTGTTTCTTTCCTAAGTCCTACTGTCCTCTTGTTCTAACTACGGTGGGGGGTGGTGAACCTTAAGAAGGAAAGGAGAGCTGCTGCCATGAGAAGAGAATGTGACTGTGCCCTGTCCTTGACCATGGGGTTCAGGCCGTGCCTCTTTGCCTCTTACTGAGACTCACTTTCTTTTGTAAATTATGTTAGAAAAATTTCATCTTCCTGGCTTTTCTGTGTCCTAGAAGGTACTATTTGGTATTTTTCTCCTGACCTCATGAACATGCAGGGTTGCATTTCAGTTGCTTTTAGCATGATGCCTTACCTGCCTTTCTGAGTATTGGCTCTAAATCACCAAGTGAGGTTCAGATTTTGAACATAATCTACTTATGTCATCTTTTGAAATCAGATTTTTTGTTGTTGTTGTTCTGTTCTGTTTTGTTTTTTAAATGTATGTGTGTGTGCTTGTGTGAGTTTGTATGTACCATGTACATGAAGTGCCTGTGGAGGCCAGAAGAGGGCATCTGATAGCCTAGGAAATGGAGTTATAATAGATTGTTGTGAGGTTTGCCAAGTGGGAACTGGATCCAGGCACTCTGCAACAATAGTCAGCACTCTTAACTGCTGAGCCATCTCCCCAGCCCCAGAAAGCAGCCCCCTCCCCCGCCTCGACAATAAAAATAAGCATTCCAATTTACCTTAGACTGCTATCTTTATATGGACTATTTCTGTTTCTTTCTGACATTTAGTAAGCCATCCGAGAAAACTGATGCGTGTAGCCTGCTGCCTTTTGCATCAGTTATTTAGTGAGTAGAATGAGAATACATTAAACCTATTTTTAGAATGTTCTTTCTTATAAGCGCATTGTGCACGTCATAGAGTGTCACTAATGTGGGAAGTGAACTTGTCGGATAGGATATCAGTTCCTTTGCGGGGTCAGGCTTAATTGAAAGGCTGAGATGGAGATAGGGAACCACTAAAGAAAACTCCAAGTGATTCAAGAAGTGGTATTTATAAACCTGAGTCAGCAGTGAATCAGCTCTCAAGCACAGGCTCAGGGGACTGCAGGGCAAAAGCAACAATAGTGTGGAATTGAAGCCAAGACCACCTGGGGTTCTTGTTTGACATCTGCAGCCTCTTCAAAAGTCTGAGGAGCAGACTGTGTGTGACCTCCCCCCCAACTTGCTCCAGTTGTTTTTCTCAGCATTAAAAGCAGAAAGGACATCAACAATAAGTTCATTTAAAATTAAAATTTGGTGTCTCCTTGGGATTTTTTTTTTTTTTGTCTTGAGTCAAGGTCTCACGTAGTCCTGCCTGGTTTCAAGCTCATTAAGTAGCTGAGGATGACCTTGGACTCCCAAGTCTCCTTCTACTCTTGAGTGACTAAGAGCCGCAATGCAACATAGCATGCTAGACAACCACTTTGCTGAGCTACATCCTCAGCTTAGATTTAAAAAAACAAAACAAACAAACAAACAAAAAAAAAAAAAAACAAGATTAGCACTTTTTAGAACTTCATACCTGACACAGTTTAACTACCAGCTCTTGGTCTTACAAAGCCTACCTATTTTTCTTTTTTTTTTTTTAATTTGTTTTAAATTTTTATTTTTTATATCAATCACAGGTTATTTACTTTGTATCCTAGCCGTAGCCCCCTCCCTCATTCCCTCCCAATCCTACCCTCCCTCCCTCATCTTCTCCCTGCCCCTTTCCAAGTCCACTAACAGGGGAGGACCTCCTCCCCCTCCATCTGACCCTAGCTTATCAAGTCTCCTCAGGACTGACAAAGCCTATTTTTCAAGAGGTGAATCTGAGGCTTAGAAATGTGAAAAAGCTGCTGAGAAGAACACAGCTGGAAACAATTTGTTCATATAATCCCTGTCAGGCAGACCCAGGCTTTCTATCCCATGTCCAAGTGGAAAGCAATAGATTGTAGATTAAAATAACTAAATGTCCAAGCTCAACTTTGGTTTACAACAGATCCACTTACATTCTAAGTGGCAAAAGATAAAGATAACATTGGAAATCATTTAAAAATTGTGGAGGCTCAAAGCATGATGTAGATGAAGATTCACCCTTGTCTTCCTATGAGCTGATACTGATAAAATTATAACCTCCAATTTTCTTTCTTTCGTCTTCTGCTTTTAATTTTAATTTTGCAGACAGATCCCAGTCAAATCTGTTGCGTTTGTGATAACTGTTAACCGTATATCTGACAATCTTTCCTTTGAAATGACACTGGATTAAAATGAGGTTTCTCACTATAATAAATGGGGGATCAAGAACTGAGGCTTATGCTAACAGTTGGCCACACTGGGATAGAATTCACCAGTATGATAAGAGAGTTAGGAAGCATCAGATTTAGCAATACTTGGCCAGATGGTGTCTGTCTAGCCTCCCACAGTGGGACGCACAGTGAAGCCCGTGACCCTTCCTCCCCTTAGAGGACCTGACCACTGGTATTGCTGGCCAGAGTCCATTCTTTTAATTTAGGTAGTCTTTAGAACTTGAGAAAGAAAAACCTGTTGGCGTTCACAGAGGGATTATACAACATATTTTTGTATTTGTTGACTTATTTGGGAGACATAGGGTTATCAGGGTTTAATTTTTTCAGCAAGATTATTTAAAAAAATGGGGGTCAGAGGGATGGCACAGTAGCTAACAGGGTACACTACTCTTAACAAAAACCAGAGTTTAGTTCCTAACACCTGATGGCTCACAAATGCCTGTAACTCTAGTTCTAGGGGATCTTCTGGCTTTCACAGGCATCAGCGTTCACATTCACACACCCACACAAACAAATATAGATATAATAATAACAATAAATAATGATAATAATAAATCTTGAAAAAATAAAAATTTATCTCATCTACCCTTATCACTGAAATATTTATCATTTTAAAGCTGACGAGTGGAAGGGGATTATACCAACGTAAAAATAACTGTTAAGATGGACTGCAAAGAACATTAAAAACTCACTCTACTGCGTGTACCACTCTCTAGCTTTTCTCTCAGGACAATGTCTAGATGTGTGGCACCCTGGAGGCCAACCTAGTACCTCCATTTACTCTCTGACCTGAGGGAAATCTAGGGAAACTGGGCTCTAAGAAAGTAGTCATCCAAAGCAGAGTACGTAGATATTTCTCAAAATCTGTTATTGAGATGAGTATTTCCAGATTCCCTCATTAAATCTAGGGGTGTCCAAAAAGGACATAGAGTTTGTCTAGGTCTCCCTTCAGGAACCCAAACCTCTTTACCTTCTTGCTGCATAACTTTAGACAAAGGGGCTTCCCTTCTGAGAGTCTGAAGCCCTCTTCTCAGGAGTCAAATGTCCCTGGTGGTCTGGTGGGAAGGATCAGCTCAGGTTACATCCTGTCTACAATGGCTGAATATCACCTCACAGAGGTTCCAGGCCTTCCTTGTGTCCTCTCTGTCTTACCGGGTTTAGTTGGCTCATGGACGAAGCATGGTGAGGTAAGATATCCGTATCTGAAGACAAACACAACTGCTTGGGATTTGTATAACTAGACTCAATGTCTCAATGTCCTGGGAACAGATGTACCTGAGGGTCTACATCTCGATATAAACCTGACCAACTGTACTGAATTCAGGTGTAAATTCAAACCATAAAATAGTACCATGGAAGTGATTATTGAAATAACTCAATACACAACAAGGCTTTTGTGTTAACTTCTGAAAAGGTTTCTGATAGGTTCTGCTTTACCTTTAGCTTTTAAGCATTTGGTGCAGCAAATTCGTGACTGTTACATTGCTTTTGTGGCCATGTTTTTATGTTTTACTCCCCTTCTGTTTGTCTTCCTTATTGGACCCAGTCTTCAGTGCTGTGTCGGCATGAAAGTAATGATTCCCTTTACTGTTCCTTTCTTTTTCTTCTTCTTCTTCTTCTTCTTCTTCTTCTTCTTCTTCTTCTTCTTCTTCTTTTTTTTTTTTTTTTTTTGTTTGTTTTGTCAAGACAAGGTTTCTCTGCATAGCCTTGGCTGTTCTGGACTCTCGTTGTAGACCAGGCTGGCCTCAAACTCACGGAGATCCACCTGCCTCTGCCTCCCGAGTGCTGGGATTTTACAAGTGTGCGCCACAACGCCCTGGCTCCTTTCTTCTTTTCTAAAAATGTGTTTTCCTGCTACCTATTTGCAGGAAATACATTTTTTTCAACATTGAGAGAAGTACTTTAAATGGCACTTTGAAAACAAGACGTATCTGATTTTGAAGTCCAATTTGAAAATCAATGGGGTGGTAGGGAAAGGAAGGCTAAAAGTGAGAGTATAGGGGGAAAATTAACACTAAAGACTTTGAAAATGGCTCATGAAAACTGCTGTTGTAGAAGCGTCATTATATATAGGAATGTAATAAGACCCTACTGCTGAGAATATCACATATTTGAATCCTAGAACATGGAGAAATTGAGACGGTAAAGAACTGGAACTTGATTCCTATTGGCTAACATTCATAGGGCTTGAAGGTTCTATGCATGCTACCATGCGACAGGAATAAAAACCAAAAACCAAATAAACCAAACAAACCAAACAAAAGAAGGATAAAAGTGCTCAACCGTATTCCCCAGCTGTGACCCTCAGGGGCCTCAACAGTGAACGGCCTGGCAAGGTATGCCCACTGCCGCAATAGTGGCATAGACGTCGTCAGGGTAACAAACCACATTCTGTTAGCTTTAAAGCCCACTCTACAAGATGAGACACATGCTTGGGATTGTAAACTGGGCTAAAAACTAGTGTCTGGCTAAGTCGTAGGCCCTAAGGCAGAACCTAATGCTATCTAGTCTGCAAAGGGACATAGCAATAAACTACTCTTTTATAGGTTCTTGCCTCTATATCTTCAGATTAGCCCAGCTCCTAGTTTCTCTCAGAGAAACTTCTTTTTGCAGTGAATGGTGGTAAATGCAGAGACTCGCAATTTGTCAACGTTCAGAGACTACGCAGAGAACAAGCAGAGAATAAGAGACTGTGGTGTGCTCTACTCAGAATGGGGTGTCTGTATCACAGCGCTCTACCCCAGGCTCAGAATCATGGTGGAAAGATCAGTGTCATGAATATCTGCAGGAAAATGATATTTGCGAGATGTGCCAGGCCTGTTGCATGCATAAACTCACAGAGGCTGTGACTCCAGAGGATCAAAGCAGCTGCAGTCCCAGCAAGGATGGGAGGCAGGAGCTCAGGAAGGGGACTGAGGGGAGGGAGCGATTGGCAAGGGATGGTGGCTCAGGATAGGTTGTCAGGTCTTCTTCAGGGACGTGGCCCCTGAGAGACTGTCCATGCTTCAGTACCTGACCCTAAATCCTTGTACACACCGGCAGCTCTAAGAGGACTCAGTGGATTTATGAAAAAGATCTCATGAAGTTGGAAGGGAAAAGTGGTGGTGGGGGATAAGAAGGAATTGTAGGGGAGAAAAGGGTGGATTTGATCAAAATACATTACTTACCTATGATCATTTCCAACTAAAACAGAAACTTTTAATAAAAGAAAAGAAATCTTTGTTTTTGAAAGATGAATCCAACAACCCTTTTGTGTTTGAGCATCTGAGTCTTACTCTTTTACCTTAGCTCATTTATTTTATACTCATGGGGGTAGTATTATCTGTGTTTCCTTTAGTAAATGGACCTCTTTCCCTGTTCTTCTAAACGTTCCCCATCCTGTTCCTTCCTATAAGACCACTTATTTCTGTTCCTTCTATTTACTATCAAAACAAGATACTAACTCCATCCCTCTATCAGGGTCATGTCCTCACTGGCTCCTTCCACATCAATAGCATGTTCATTTCCTATTCTTATTTAAAACCTTAAGGAAACTTTTACTCCCTGCCTCTATTTATTCCCATCTCCCTAAAGCATCACGAAATAATATTTGTAGATATTTTTAAAAATTTCTTGATAAAAGAGTCTCCTGTTTGTAGAAAAATTAGTTAGTACTTGTAAGTTTCTAACCACACTGTTATTTCACATTTAGATTTAAATTTGTGTATATGCCTATATCCACATACATTTAATTTTCTAAGTGAAAATTTATAAATAAATATAAATATATAACACAGTCTCCCTTTATGGTTGTTTTCTTACTACCTTGTGCCCTTTGAGGCCTCTTTTGACTAATGTCTTGTGGCAGATCACTTCCTGGAGTATGTTCTTGGATAAAATGCATAGCTGATGTCATCCTTCACTCCTTCCAAGCTTGGATTTCACCTGTCTTTCATGCCAACAAGTGTTCTGTGGTTTTATTTGTAGGAGGTTTGTGGTTGGACTCCTCAAAGTTTGGAAGAGTTTTCTTTTTCTGGCTTGTGTACCAATCTAATTTGTGATGGTTCTTTCTTTGTATATAGCATATATTTTTGTGGTGGGCAGCTTGAAAACATTTTCATATTTGAATTTAGGAACTCTGCCAGGGTATGACTAAGGAATAAGTTCAGTAAGAGAAAAATCAATTCCCCACCTTCATAAACACAACCTGAAACTAAACGAGTACTTTAAAGTTGCAGAAGTGGGTCTTTCTTGACGCCAGGGAAAATTTCTTTGATATTTCCCTGATTAATGCATCTCTGTATCTTCTCTTTTCCTTCTGGGAAGTTCCATCTTCACAGTCTTGGTCCCTTCATCTGAGAAACATTCCTTCATCATTTCCATCCCTTCATGTTTTTCTTTCTGTGGTAGGTGTCTTTGACCTGGTCCTTCAAGTACCCAACAGGCACTGAAAGACCCTTTGATTTATCTTTGGAATCTGTGAAGTTAAAAAAAAAATCATACAAACAAAAAACCCCAAGCCTCTTTGAAACCCAGAGCCTGCCGTTATCGGCGGCAGCCTCAGTTCGGGACAGCTGCCTCTCTGGGTTGGTATTCTGTTTAACAATCTTCCTTTTACCTGGTTACCAGTCCATGGGTGCTGCTGTTATTTTCTTCTCCCTATTCAGGGACCTCTCTGTTTTCAGCCTTTGAGATACAAGCCAAGTAGAGGAGGGTGCACACGAATGACCACAAAGCCAGGCAGAAGCAAGTCTACATTTTCAGCTCTGTCCGAGGATCAGTCCTTGCCTCTGGGAAAGACACTGCCCAAGTTGCTAATCCAAGGGGCTCCTCTGGACTACCTCTGCTCCATGTATCCAAGTGGATTTCATCAGGTGGATCAACAATGCACTGGAATATTTTTATGATCCTCTGTTGGATCTAGTAAATGGGATAGATTAAACATTTTTGAAGATGAATAGTATTATTAGAATGGCACAAGACTGAGAGGTACTGGGGTGACTTTTGAGGTCACAGGTGAGGTTTAAATAGAGTTGTCCAGAATAGTTTCATTAAAAAGAAGATATTCGTGAAAAACAAAAACAAAACCAAAAACAAAACATTGAGGGGGGTTTGAACGATGAAGATATCAAAGGCAGGAGAACTCTAGGAGAAGACACTCCCGTAAAGGGAAGTCTAGAGTGTCTAAGCAGGAGGCTTAAACAGTGGGGCTAATTTGTTAATTTTCTATTGCTGTGATAGAACAACATGACTAAGAAACCTTACCAAAGAAAGGGCTCATTTGAGCTTACAGTTCCAGATGGGTAAGAGCCACCACCATCATGGCAGGGAGGCATGGTGGCCAGTAGTCCTGGGAGCTGGAGCAAGATGCTGAGAGCTCATATGTTTTACTCTAAGTATAAAACAGAACCAACAGGAAAGGCATGCATTTCTAAACTCTGAAAGCTTACTTCCAGGCACACTTCCTCCAGCAAGACCACCAAGACGGCTCTACCAACTGGCGACCAGGCATTCAAGTGCCTGAGACTATGGGGGACATTTCTCATTTAAACCGTTACAGCTGGGATTGAGTGAGTGTGGAAGAGAGTATTCCAAGATCATGTCAGAAGATCTGAAGACCTGCCCAGCTAAGGGATTGCTGTACTAACCAGACAAGACGTAATGTTGGCTACTCTACAGTGACAGCAGGGGCAGTGGTGGAAAGTAAGGTATTTAGAAGGAAGAGCCTTCCAAAAGGGGCTTCCTAACTTAGTGAGAGATACTTAAAGATAAGGCAAAGCTTTAAGCACTTGAACATTCGCGTAGCATTTAACAAGAATGGCTGCTATTATTTGCAGTTGACAAACACCTTTAAGCCTTGTACTGCCCATAAGGAGATTATTATCTCGTCGTACAGGTTAGGAAAAGAAAGCTCAGAAAAGGCAGATTGTCTTCAAACAAGTGATGTTACATTGAATAATAGGTAAGTTTGTTCTATGACTTTATGATCCTATCATTGTTTTGTTATACTGACTTTCTTGTTAGTTGTTAAGAGTGCAGATTCCACAGAAGTCTAAAAGCCATATGAAAGTACATCACATGGTAGGTTTATGAACCCACAATGAGATTTAGACAAAACTTCCATTATCCCATGACTTCCATAAATCCCCATTTGGCCTCTTAGGCCACAGTGACATTTTAGGTTCTCAGGAGTGAGTGTCTGTTTAAACCTAGTCTTCAGTAATCCCAGAAAAGTTTGGGTATTTCCATTCCCGTAGAGCAGACACTCTGGTCAGTGGCTACATTCTGTTTAGGAAAAAGTAGGAGGAAGAATATTCATGGTACTCATGGCATGAGGTCCTTGTTCAGGCAGGTCTATGACATTTGGTTAGGATCCCTTTGTACTGGAGAAAAGGAAAAAAATCCCTCCAACTTAAAGGGAATTAAACACTCTGCCTGAGATTCTTGACTTGTGGCAGTCGAAGGGTGGATGTGTGCAAGGTCTGAAGATGAGGGTGGTCAGAGGTGTCACTGTGGGGCATCTTAACTTTGAGACACCCTTTGAACAATATTCCCAGGACTGATGAGCGGATGGTGGCATAAGCCAAGGTCTCCAGATGTGTAAACCTGGCAGGCTCACTCTTTAATAATGTATGTAAAAATATTCAGATCTCAAAAGAGTGCATAGAAACTGAGATGTTTCAAGGGAAAAGCCCTGGCCTTGAAGAAAGAGAACCTAGCAATCAAGTGGGCAGTCAGTGTGCTGTCATAAATGCCAGCTGAAATGAATGTTTGCAAAAAGCTGAACATGACCAAATAAACATCAAAAGCTGCCAAGGCATTGATTGGGTAAATGAGAACTAAGCAGTGACATGGGATTCTGTCCTATGGAGATTATTGATGGACTTAAAAATAGTCACCAGTGGTGACCAAAAAAATCTTATTAGAGTGGTGATAAAAATCTTATTAGATTGTGGTAACATAACAGGAAATTGGAGACAGTGAATAGTGGAATCTTTCAAGAGGTTCTGTGCTAAAGACACATACATTGACATATTAAGTATTGCTAGAAAGACCCCATCAATAGATGCCAAGCAAATGGGACAAAGGAGTGAACATTCCTGGAGTGATTTCTAGCCTGTTCGATAGCTGCCAGTATGAATGCAGCCTTTAGTTCTAAGCCACAGAGATGGACTAATTCACCACTCTTCAGCTTGCTTTTCTTGCTGCTTTTGTGGTCAACTTGGGCATCACCTCACCTCTCTGCCCCTCTTTCTCTCTGTGCATGTGTGTGTGTGTGTGTGTGTGTGTGTGTGTGTCTGTCTGTCTCTGTGTGTGAGCGTGCATGCGAGCATATGTGCATGCATGCATCTGTGTTTGTGTGTATTGGACTGCGTGTGTGTATATATGTGTGTGCACTGGGTGTGTGGTTGGGTCTCTACCTTACCTCCTTGACACAGAGCCTCTTCCTGAACCTGGAGCTTAACAAGCCCCAGAAATCATCCTGCCTCTATACAGGTGTGACCATGACTGGCTTTTTACCTGGGTGCTGGAGTTCTGAACTCAGCTCCTCATGCTCACACAATCGAGCTACACACAACCTACTAAGAATACTAACAAACCGTTATGAAGAGGAACTTCCATTTTTAGTCTCATATTCATACCAACACAGAACCACTTCATGCTGTGACTCCACAAAAAGTCCCTCAAGAATGTTCTCTCACAGGAAAAGTTAGGCCAGGAGAGGGAAACTGCCAAATCTTAGGACCTACAGAATATTTGCTTCCATTATCTACAGACAGCAGCAGCCTTGCAAAGGTCTGTATGCATTTGTCTTGTCCCATGAGCCCTGGGCATGAGGAGGGACCAGATTTTCTACATTTCATTTGAGAAACCTTAAGCAGCCTTTGGAGGCTCAGGCCTGTCCCTCTCAATAGTCAGACTCGTGATGTTCACTCTTTTTTTTTTTTTTTACTTTCAGCTTATTGATAAATGTGCTTTAAATATTATATTGTCAATGATTGATCAATACTCTAGCTATTTCACTTAGGATCAGAAGCTTGTCACACTGTTTTTAATTTAAAGAGATTAGAAAGGGGGAACTATTTAAACTCTAACCGCCACAAGGTATAATTTTCTACCTTTACTTTTAGAAAACAGACACATTGCAGTATTGGCTGTAATGTTGTTCCAAGACAGCTTCCCAGCTGACATAAGTCAAAATGTCCAAATCTGGCATAATTGGCCCACAGTACAATTACCTGAGGTCTAATGAGGGAAAGGATATTGAATACTGAAAACCGTTTCTAAGGGCTCTTATGCCTTGTAATTCTGACTATTTATTCTTTGCATGTATCTAATTTCTAACTTAGTTTGCGTTGTTTTCTGCCTCTAACAAATGTCCTTTCATACTTGTTCTCCCTCCCCACTCCCTTTCCCCTGTGGCAGGCTCTGGACACAGTGTTGGCTGTGCACAGACACCTGAAAACTGTGTATTTGTTGACTGGTGACCATATTCTCTAAGCATATCTGGCCATTAGTTTCTACCCTACAGCAGCAACCTGATTGGAAGTTTATATATGTAGTCTTTCATAAGTATAAGTAAATTCTATTGGCCACCCAGAAAATAAATACATTACTTGTTTAAACCACTCAGCTTATGGAGTTTTGTTATTTTTTTATTTCTGATTTTGTTTTGTTTTTGAGTCAGGCTTTCCTGTAGCCCAGGGAAGGCACTACTTTTTGTGTGGCTGAGACTGTTCTTGAACTCCTGATCCTTTACTTGAGGTGCTAGGATAATAGGTGTTTTCCCTCATGCCTGACTTTTAATGGGAGCTTAAGCAAATGAATACAAGGATCCAGCACAGTTCATGACCCACTACTAAATTTCAATGGAAGAGAAAGAGGGGCAGGGTGGGAGTAGGGGTGGGCATGAGATAGGGAGAGAAAGGGAGGGAGGAAAGGGGGAAAGAAGATGGGAGAAGACAGAGACAGAAAGAGAAAGAGAGAGAGAGACAGAGACAGAGAGTGCCAGCCTACAGACTAAAAGACATCCATAGAACACAAAAATCAATTGTAAATTGGAGGCTATTTGGACTTTCACTAACATACAAATAAAGAAATAGAAGTTCAAACACTAAAGAGTCATTTGATGGTATTATGGAATTATTGACAGTTTCAAATGTTAAAATGTGAGGCCAGATGTGGCATACACCCATAACCCTAGTACTCAGAAGACAGAGGCAAGCTGTTCACAAGTTCGAGGCCAGCCAAGCCTGCTTAGAAAGGTCTTGGTTAGAGTCTCAAAACAAATTTTACTCATATGTTGAAATATTTCTAAACTGAACAAATATACCTATAGCACTTCTGCTATTAGAGTGTCGCTGCCCCAAACTGCTCGTTTGGAAGCAAACACCTTGAGTGTCTGGATGTGCATTAGATTGCACAAGCAAATGCAAGTTTGCTATCCACATGTGCTGGGATAAAGCAAATACCCCCAAGGCCATTTCTGTTCTCAGTGACGTGAGGAATCAGGAGAGTGACACACACACAGAGTGCCACTGTGCTGTCCGATTACACTGTACTTATCTTGTGTGCACTTTTTGAACCAGGAGGATCACCCTTAATTATTGTGATTCTTTTTTTTTTCCTTTTAGTTTCCTTAGGTTCTAAGTATCCCTGGCTGACTTCGCCTCAGGTTGCGTCCTCCTTGCCCTAGTCTTCTAAGTGCTGGGATTGCATGAATCCATCATAATGCTCATCTATAGAGATTAAAATTCAAAATACATTTGCACTGTTCTTCCTTCAGGCTTCTTAAAACCAGCCCGAGATTACAATACGAGTTGTCAACCAGTAAGCCGCTTTTAAGACAGACGCCCATGACTTTACAGATACTGTAAAACCAGAACACATAGGGTGATTTGCATGCTGAATTTCATGTCTGGATGCTCTCAAAAATTCTGTATTTCTTTGAGAAATGAGCTGCATTATTCATGTTGATGGACTATAATAATACGTCGGACCTGTAGGGGAAACAGCCAGCAGGAAGTGGGAAAGCAAACATGAGCTTTGCTTACACTGTGGAAATGATCTCTGGTGGCTAGCTGAGAATGTGGGGAGGAGCAGCTCTCACCTGCCCCCACCCCCATATTCTTAATAGGTTCTCGGACACGTTGCTATCAGTTGTCTGCTCACACACCTGAAAACTCTCCCTCTTCAGCATCAGCTCCACCCTCCCGCCAGACTTAGAACACGCCGCTTGTACTGGTTAGCTTCTTGTCTACATGAAGGAAAAAAAAAATTAATTCTTCTAACATATTAATAACAAAAATGTTCAGGGTGACCATTCACGTGATTGTAAAACCGATCTCAGAGCTCCTGCAGATAGGAGCATTGCATCTGTTAAACAATGCCTCACTGTTCCCTCTCCCCTCTGCCCTGCACCATCCTGATTGGATGAGTTAGACTTGCTCTCTCAGGGCGGCATACTCATCCAAGTGTTTAGCCCTCTATGGACGACCTGTTCACATCTAGTGCATCTTCACGCATGTCCATGCTGTGGCACGTATCCACATGTCCCTCCAGCCACCTGTTGGTGGACTTCTGGTACTTCTACGTATTGGCTACTATGAATAAGATGATTAATATTGGCATACAGATATTTCTCAAAACACTGCTTTTGATTCCTTTGAATCTATTTTCAGAGATGGGATTGTGAGAACATTCAGTCATTATATGATTAATTTTTGGGGTACCACCATGCTGTTTCTCACAGTGACTCCAATTTCTCAGTCCTACCAGCAGTCATGCGGTTTTTTTTTTTTTTTTTAAATCTCTTTGTTTCACTGGCTCTTTACCACAAACATACCTTTCCTATGCTCTTGAGCCTTCCCAATATCTCTCCTTCCCAGAAGGAACACGCTACATTTGTTGTGTTCCTTTCTTATCTCTTTGTGCTAAAACCAATTTTTCTGTCTACTTCTGGCTACTGTGCCATCATCTGCTACCAGGTTCTTTTCTTCTCTGAAGCATTCACTTTGCTATCCTATAATCACGCTCCTGGCACCACTGATATCTTCATGAATAATTTAACCACATTCTGGAGTCATTCATCCTTTTCTTGAATTTTATGGTGCCGTGTTATCTTTTTTTTTTAAAATGCATTTGCATCTTTTTTTATCGTGCAGAAATGTGTTCTTGGTTACCCTTCTCTTTCTCAGTTTTAGCTTCTTCCTAATGCCTCACCTGGTCCCAGGGCTTTAGAATTATATAGTGGCGATTTCCATATCTTTATCTCTACCTCTGAGCAGTCCTTGGAATGTCAATTATGAATGTTTACTCTCAGGGATTTTTCACCCCGGCTCTTGGCCTGTGTTCTTTTCCTTCAATCCTTAGGTTTTTTTCATGTCATTCAGATCCTGGAGAGACATCTTCCTAAGCGTGCAGCTTATGGTCCACTGGGCACACGCTTCTATCAGCACATCTGACGGTTTCCATGATACTTGCTATTAGCATCTGATTTTCTTTCTTGTTTATCCCCTCACCTGTCTAACTAATGTCCACTTGGTCCTGATAGAATGCAGCTTGAGAGTAGAATGGTGTCTCAAGTACACTGCTTTGTTGACAGAGCTTAGAAGAGTATTTAGTGCTCACAGCGAACTGTTGAATACTGTGATGGGTGTGTAACGTGCTTCCAGGTCCCAAGAGTTTAAAAAAATAGTGTTGTACTTCTTATTATTTAAAATAGCTTAAAACTTAAATACATTTTGATCATATTCTTCCCCTCCTCCAAGTCCTTCCATATCCCCTTTAAGTTCTTTCTCAAAAACCAAAAAACCAAAACCGAATACAACAGCAAAACCAACAGAACAACAACCAAATAGAAAACAAAACAAACAAACAAACCAAAAGCAGCCCCCCAAACTGTAGTCAAATAAGAGCACATTGAAAAAAACACAGTCCATTTTACGTTGGTCAACTACTGAACATGAGGCTTTCCCTGGAGGGGTTGGTATACCCAGCGTTACTCCACTGGAGAGGGACTGACTCTACCCCTTCCAGCAGGTAGAAGTGACAGTTCAGTGGTTAACCTTTACCCTAGTGGCTATGATTTCATTCATTCATTCATTCATTCATTCATTCATTCATTCATTCACCAATTCATTCATTCACTAATTCATTCATTCATCCATCCATTCATTTTTTAAGAAAAATATAACGAAATAAAACATAATAAGATAAAAAAACCTGTCATATCGAAGTTGTACAAGACAAACCTACAGAAGGAAAAGAGCGCGAGAGAAGGCACAAGAATCAGAGAGCTACCTGTTCCCACACTCACGAACCCCATAAAAACACTAAATTGGAAGCTATCATTTATATGCTTGAGAATCCCAAAGTTTATCATTCAGTAGCTGAAGTGAACTCTCTAAAACACATATCTTATCAAGTCACTCTACACTTAAGAAAACTCCTAGAGCCTAAATAGAAAGAGACTATAACCAAAACTGCTCAGCACGGTACACGGCCCTCCACTGTTTGACCCTTGCTTGTATCTCGGGCCTCATCTACTGGTTCTCCCTCGTAAGCCTAATGACCCACGTGTGTCTAATGATCAACCTGTCTGAGGCACCTGATGTTTCCTGCCCCTGAGACAGTGCAATGGTTTTGATTGGCCTGCAACTCACCAGGTACCTAGGCTGGCTGGCCAGTCAGCCCTAGGACTCTGCCTACCTCCAAATCTCTCTACCACCATGCTTGTTTTTTTTTTGTTTTTTTTTGTTTTTTTTTTTTTTATTGTGGGTTCCGGGCATCTAATGCAGGTCCTGTTATTTGGATGACAACCACTTTACCAACTGAGCTATCTCCCCTATCCTGAATCTGAAACACTCCCCAAAGACCCACATGTTAAAGGCTTAAAAAAAAACAAAACAAAACAAAAAGGGAGGGTGGGATCAGGAGGGAAGGAGGGAGGGGCTTATGAGGGGATACAAAGTGAATAAAGTGTAAAAAAAATAATAATTAAAAAAAGCCAAAAAAAAAACCAAAAAACAAAAAACAAAAAATAAACCAAAAACCCAGCTTGGAGCTACAAAGCAGTGATAGAAACTTTAAGAGAGGTGGCTCAGCAGGATGCTTTAGGTCATCATGGGCATGACCTTAAAGGAGACAGTGGGGCCCTGGTGTCTTCCTCTCTCCTCTCTCACATGCTGATCACATGGTTAAGTTTTGTTCTACTGTATGCTAGCCACCATGATGTAGAGCTTCACAGTAGGCCCCACAGTGTAAACCAAAACCAAGGTTTGAGCCAAGATTAACCTTTGCTCTTTATAAGTTCATTATCGCAAGTATTTTGTTACAGCAATGGAAATCTGAATAATGAGTTAAATTCAATCAGTTTTACCCTCACACTTGTATTACTCGTATTATCTCCCTGGCATTCTTTCGACCTCCAGCACCCTTATTTGCTCATTTTTAAACACAGTTAGGAAATCATTCTGATTCCCTTCCTCCCAAACCCCAATGTTCTCCTTCGTCAATTATGTGTGCTTCTTCTGTCTTAGTCATCATAACTCTTTATGGCTTCTATTTGCTTCCATGCTTTTCCCTCTGCTTGGTCTATAAACTCTACAAAAGTGAACATAGTGTGATATATGTCATTTTATTGCCAGATGTAACTCGTGGTTGACACTCACACAAGTGTTGATTGACCGACTCACTGACTGTGTGGATCAGTTTATTTTACTTGTCATAAAAAGGCACAGGGGCTTGAGAATGCTTGACATCTTTTGCCATTAAGGGTGACAGATGCTACTCATTATTTTGTGTTTACTGTGGCTTGGTATTCACTGTGTGATAACTCAGATTAACGTAGACAAATGTTTGCAAGGTCTTAAGAAGAATGTGCTCCAGGAAAACACAGTCAATACATCACCTGAAACCAATCCTCAGACCATTGCAGAGGAAATGAATAAAGTACTTATGAAAAGCTGATTAAAGAAGGCTTTGTAAATGATGAATTATAAAATTTAATGTCACTGGGAGAGAGTTTTACAGTCCTTTAAATACATCTCAACCCCACAAGTTGTAATTAAGGGTTTGCCAAGTGAACACAGTGCTGTCAAGGTGCTCATTCTGAAGTACGGTTCTGGACAGAGGTGCTGAGCAGCACCTGGCCTTCTGGGCGGATTTGCTTTTCACCACGATTATTCCAGATCCCACTGTGAAAGGTGTATGCACTAGACTTCCTTGTTCTCAGCCCCAACCTTCACTCGATGCCGCCTACTTTACATGCATTTCTGCTTTCACTGACACTTTTCATAAGATTCCAAACAACCCAATTCAAAATCCCCTGGCTTCAGCATAGTGGAGTTTGGGGATATTTAAGGCAGTGGAATAACAAACATTCCTTGATCATTCTCTATGTGTCAGCATGAGGTGTTGACTGGGTGCATAAAAATAACATTACCACCACCAACCAAAAAAAAAAAAAAAAAAAAAGATAACCTACAAAAACAAAACAAAACAAAAACAACAAAATAAGCAAAAAAAAAAATTAAATCTAAAAACTCAGTCACACTAAATGACAACAGAAGCAACTCTTGGATCCTGACCTTAAATACCATTACCATTAGGAAAATAGACATTAAAATGAATAAAACCAGAGGTAATATAACATTTGCTGAGTGTGCAAAAGAAACACATATTGTTCCAAGAAACTTACAGAGAACACAATTAAAACTGAAGATCAAAGCAATCTTTTGAAAAAGGAGATTGGAGTAAGGGGAAATGGAGATTTAAAAAGAGTCCAAGTGGAGAAAGACAAAGAATGAAGCTTAGAAGTAATGCTTGATTGGACAACAGATGAAGACTATGCATGCTGCCTGGCAGATGGTCTCACTCTAGTAGCAGGTACTGACGTGAAATCATCAGCTACCAACAAGTCATCCATCAGGGACTGTGATTAAACATGATGGCTAAACATCAAATGGAAAGCAGCTGTGACGCCATAGTTCAGAGATAAGAGACTGATTTGTCAAGCTTTTCTTCCTATTGAAGTGGCTCGGAATAAAGGAGCAAGAACAAAACTGCATAGTCATACTCACAAGGAACACAAACTGTGTTACATAAAACTTCACAGAAGAAAGAACAAAGAAGTTGACTTCCTTTTCAAGACACAGGTTCTGAACACATCAAAGAAGGTTCTGGGAGCTGCTTTTCCTCCTGATGCAGAATAGACAGTCCCTTAATCCACGATCCCTGGCATAAAGCATGGAGATGACATTGTTGTTCCCAAATGCTTTTTATTATTATTTTTTAAATCTGTGATTGAAAACAGGAGTTTCAAAAAGGGAAACTGATAGTTCCAGCTGAGATGACACCTCACTTGTGTGGCCAGTGCATATGATTTAAACAAGGACACCCCAGTCTGGGCTTTTCTGGCTTGTAGGAGCTTTCACTCCTTATATAGACCAGAGAAAAGTTCTTTCCTTCCCATCTCTTAAACAAAATCCCTGAGTTATGAACTCTGTCTACATATCAGTGTTACTTGGGTATTTTTGAAATCTCCATAAGCGTGGACAAAAAATCGGGAACTCTTTATCCGGTGAGGTGAAGTGGGCTCAGAGGTTGGAGTGATTTAACTGTGCAGTCAAGATTGGGGAAATTTTTAAATATTTCTAGTTTTTTGTATGCGTATTGGTGTTTTGCCTGCATGCACCATATGCGTGCAGCACTGGCATTGTATTCCCTAGAACTGGAGTCACGTGGCTGTGTGCCACCATCTGGGTGCTGGAATCAAACCTGATCCTCTGGAAGAGCAGCCAGTGCTCTTAACCATACAACCATATGTCTTTTAAAAACAATCCCCCTTTCCCTGAAAAATCAAGCAAACAGTGAGAAAGCATCAAAGAACTCAAATCATGTTTGTGTAAGTAGGGAGCATACGTGAGGTAGAGGCCAGAGGGTAACCTCAGATTGTGTTCCATGCACATACTTTTGGCACCATCCACTTAGGCACCATTCACTTTGGTTTCTGAGTCAAAATTTCTCACTGGGTTGGAACACATCAAGTAGACTGGGCTGACCAGCCAGTAAGGCTGGGGGATATGTCTGCCTCTACCTTCCTGGCATTAGGACCACAAAGTGTTGTAGATAACTGGCTTCTTTAAAAATGCAGGTTCTGAGTATTACACTTGGGTGCCTGTGACCACAAGGCATATACTTTACTGACTGAGCTATATCGCTAGGCCTTAAGTCATTAAATTTCTTTTCTTTTCTTTTTTTTTAAATCTTTAAACAAAAGGAAGTTGTAAAACTTTTCACTGAAGTGTTTGTGATCTTATTGTTCTGGCCTCATTATTCTGCTTTTCAGGGTTGATGGATGGATGGGTGGGCAGCAGGCTTCTCTCACAGGCAAATATTCTTCAATTGGAAGATTTGGCCGTTTCCTCAGTATTTTGTCTTGCTGTCGTTTCTGCATGGCATTATGTGTCTGCAACATATGTCTAGTGTTTTGTTCTTTGACCGACCACGTGTTCCAGTTCATGCTTCTGAAAATAGGATCCTGAGAGCCACTTATGTTTCCTCTAGCTCCCTTACTTTGCTGCCAGCCCATCCTGCTTCAGAACTATAATCTTTCCTCTGAATCCCTGAGATCCAAGTGTGTTCCACATCTTCAAGGCACCTTATATTTTAGAAGGGTAGAGTTGGCATTCCTGATCTTATCAGCTTTCTGCATTTGGAGGAGTGCTCTGTAATCAACTGTTTTTGTGTTTCTTTGGGAAACTGCTGCTAAAGCAAGGTAAATAAGGCCTCCAGTTAGTGTCATGCCTATTTTGTTCAGATTTTGAAACCAAATGATGTTCCTAGGAACTGCACGAATGAAGAACTCTGAAATCTTAAAGGCCATTGCTTTTTGGGTTGTGGACAAAGGGTGGCAGACATGATAGTAATAGCCTTTAAAATTTGTTCTGCATAGTGGCTTTACAAAAGCTTCAGTCACACAGCATCAAGAAGTCAAACAGGTTTCTACTGCCAGTTGCTTTCTGAATGCTAATACTTTCCATTTGCTCAGAAATGGAAACCCCAGAAAACCCTAGATAATCATACACTTACAACCTGTTACCCCATTAAATGTTGGTGACTCAAGTTCAGAAACCTAAATAGCTGACTGAAACCTTGTGGTCATTTTTGGCCTGTGGTTATCTGGTAATTCTGCTTTCATCAGCCTTTAGAAAGTTTTGCCTTTCCAGCTGCAGATTAGGTAATTTTCACAATTGTATTCATTGCATATCTGTTAGGCTGCTCTTCCTCAAAGCTATAAGGATATGAACCTGAGGGTCCCAAGGTAGAGGGATGAGTTGAAGGACAGCACTGGTGAATTCCATGTGGTTTCATTATTCCACCGTCTAGACAGCTCAAGAGAAATTAGAGTAATATATATTTATTTCCTTATTAGTTTAATTATTTTGTGAGTATTAGCCCTTACAACATGTGGACAACCTGTTGTTTGATAAAAACTGAGTCTCCTTTTTGATAGTTGTTAGTAGAGTTTACTTTGGGAATTCATGGTCTTGAAGCAAAAAAGATTTTAAAAAGGCACTTCGGAAGGAAAAAAAAATTCATCAGAGGATTTAGGACTCTTAGGATAGAACAAATGAGGGTAGAGATACTGCATTTAAAACAAGGTTGAGAGGCGGGGCAAGATGGCAGCACGGGAGGACTCTCATTCTGAGCAGCAGCATCAGGATCAGCACAGTGACCAGCAATCAGAACTCGTGGCCATAAAACACAGTCATTGTGTTTCCCAGGTGAGAGGATACCCCACGGTGGGGGATTCAATCAGCTTTTAACTCACCCGGCTAAACCGCAGAAGAGATCCCGGTTCCGCCAGATGCTTGGCTGCCAGCCGCCAGCCCCAGCCCCAGCCCCAGCCCCAGCCCCAGCCCCAGCCCAGAGCCACAAGCCAGTGTCTCTGGTCACGGTCCCAGACTGAACCGTGTGCACCACACTATCAGAGACTGGAATTTTCAGTCGAGAGATAACCCCATGGTACAGGAAACGATTGGGACTGACCTTAGGTCACCCAGACATCCCCTGGAAAAGACTCAGGTTTCACGGGCTCCCCAGGAGCCAGCCCGGAGCCAGAGCCGGGGACCCAGACTCCAGCACAGAGCCCTGCCTGCCTGCGCGCCTGATTCGTCGCCTGAGATAGAACTGTGGGCACCAGGGCACCAGCAAATGAGTTTCACTGTCCAGTGCAAACACACAGGGAGGGAAACGGCTGGTCTGATCTCAGAGCACTCAGCCGACACCCCCACCCCAAAAAGGTCTCGGGGAAATTACCCAGTTTAGGCAGACACCCAGGCTCCCAAAGGCCGGAAAGGCAGACACAGGCAGTTTCTGCGTGCCAGACAGCTGGTGGAGACTGAGCCGCCATCACTCAGCTGTGCTACAGACACAGGCAGTTTCTGCGGCCAGCCAGCTGGTGGAGACCAAGCAGTGCGCACCAGGGCAAAAAAAGAGACTGGGAGTCCCTGTTTCCAGAGAATCCACAGGGAAGGAAGGAAACTGTACTGACTTAAATCACCCAATCCTTCCCTGGAAAAAGTCTAGCAAAGAACGGCGGGGCCGAGCCGCCATCACTCAGCTGTGCTCCAGACACAGGCACAAACAGTTGCTGCATGCCAGATGTCTAAGTGGGTCACAGCAGCTGATCATTAAATTTACAACAAGAAACCTAGAAACAGGGCAGCTGTCCTCAGGACTTCCCAGGGTGAGAGGAGAACCCTCTCAACTAACAAAGACCATAGTTACCACTCAGGTCTCTATCCCTGAGGTGAGCAGCAGCAACTCCTGAAAAAACGCTAGCCATCCAGGGACTATACCCAAAAAGCTGAGAAGACATCCTTCAGGAAAAACCAGCTTTCTGCAAAGGGGATTCTTTCCACCACAGGATCCCCAGGAACCACTGGAAAATAACCCCAAACACCTAAGATAGCACAATGGGTAGAGGCCAGCGTAAAAGCTCAAGCAACAAAAGACAGAGCAATATGGCATCTCCAGAACCCAGTTACCGAGGGGCAAGTAGCCCTGGACACCCCAGCATAACTGAAATCCAAGAAGATGACCTAACAACTATGCTCATGAAGATGATAACAGAGGAAACAAATAAGATACGTAAAGACATAGAGGAAGATAAACTCAAACAGAATATTGCCATCCGTAAAGAAATAGAGGAAGCTGCAGCCAAACAGTTTATGGCCCTTAGAAAGGAAATGCTTAAAGCACTGAATGAAATAAAAGAAACAGAGTTGAAGGAACTAAAAGAAAAACAGGAAAGTACAATAAGACAGGTGAAGGAAGTAAACAAAACAACTCAAGACCTGAAGATAGAATTGGAAAAATTAAAGAAAACACAAATGGAGGAAATAATGGAGAGGAAGAATCTAGGGAAGAAAACAGGAACTACAGAGGTAAGCATAACCAACAGACTACAAGAGATGGAAGAAAGAATCTCAGGTGTAGAAGATACAATGGAAGAAATCTATGTGTCTGTCAAAGAAAATGTTAAATCCAAAAAATTCCTGACACAGACCGGCCAAGAAATCCAAGACAATATGAAAAGACAAAACCTAAGAATAATAGGAATAGAGGAAAAAGTAGACTCCCTTCTCCAAGGCCCAGAAAAGCCAGAAGGGCCTGGACAGATATCATGCAGACCCTAAGAGAACACAGATGTCAGCCCGGGCTACTATACCCTGCAAAACTCTCAGGCCTCATAGACGGAGAAAACAATATATTCAATGACAAAATCAAATTTCAACAATACCTACAAACAAATCCAGCATTACAGAAGACACTGGAAGGGAAAATACAACCCCAAAAAATTAGCTTCTGTCAAGAAAACACAGGAAATAATTAACCTTACTACAGTAAAACAAAAAGCAACCAAGCACACAACCTGATGACCACAGCCAACATCAAAATCAAGGGATCTAACAGCCACTGGTCATTAATCTCTCTCAACATCAATGGACTCAACTCTCCAATAAAAAGACATAGATTAACAGAATGGATACGTAAACATACAAGAAACACACCTAAGACACAAAGATAGATATTACCTGAGGGTAAAGGGTTGGAAGACGACTTTCCAAGCAAACGGACTCAAGAAGCAAGCAGGAGTAGCCATTCTAATATCTGATAAAATAGACTTTCAATCAAAATTAATAAAAAGAGATGGGGAAGGACACCTCATACTCATCAAAGGAAAATTCCACCAGGAAGACATCACAATCCTGAACATCTATGCCCCAAATACAAGAGCACCCACATTTGTTAAAGAAACATTGATAAAATTTAAACCACATACAGATCCCCACACATTAATAGTGGGAGACTTCAACACCCCACTCTCAACAAAGGACAGGTCAACTAAACAGAAATTAAACAAAGAAACAATATCTCTGACAGAGGTCATGAATCAAATGGACCTAACAGACATTTACAGAACTTTACACCCAAACACAAAAGAATTTACATTCTTCTCAGCACCTCATGGAACCTTCTCCAACATAGACCATATAGTTTGTCACAAAGCAAGCCTCAACAGATACAAGAAGATTGAAATAATCCCTGTATCTTGTCAGATCACCATGGAGTAAAGCTGGACCTCAACAATAACAGAAATAGCAAAAAGCCTACACGCACATGGAAACTGAACAACTTGTTACTAAATGACAGCTGGGTCAGGGAAGAAATAAAGAAAGAAATTAAAGTCTTTCTAGAAATCAATGATAATGAAGACACAACATACCCAAACTTGTGGGACACAATGAAAGCAGTGCTAAGAGGAAAGTTCATAGCACTAAGTGCCTTCAAGAAGAAATTCAGGACAGCTCATTCAAGCAACTTAATGGCTAACTTAAAAACCCTAGAAAAAGAAGAAGCAGACACACCAAGAAGGAGTAGACGGCTGGAAATAATCAAACTCAGAGCTGAAATCAATCAATTGGAAACAAATAAAACAATTCAAAGAATCAATGAAACCAAGAGCTGGTTCTTTGAGAAAATCAACAAGATCGACAAACCCTTAGCCAAGCTAACTAAAAGGCAGAGAGACACCACCCAAATCAACAAAATCAGAAATGAAAAGGGGAACATAACTACAGATACTGAGGAAATCCAAACAATCATTAGGACTTACTTCAAAAGTTTATATGCCACAAAATTAGAAAATCTAAATGAAATGGACAATTTTCTTGATCAGTTTGACTTACCAAAGCTGAATCAGGAAAAGGTAAATCAACTAAATAGTCCTATATCCCCCAAAGAAATAGAAGTGTCATCAAAAGTCTCCCATCCAAAAAAGCCCAGGACCAGATGGCTTCAGCGCAGAATTCTACCAGACCTTCAAAGAAGAGCTAACTCCAATTCTCTTCAAACTATTCCACAAAATAGAAACAGAAGGAACATTACCAAACTCATTCTATGAAGCCACAGTCACCTTGGTACCTAAACCTCACTAAGACTCAACAAAGAAAGAGAATTTCAGGCCAATCTCCCTTATGAACATTGATGCAAAAATACTTAACAAAATACTTGCAAACCGAATCCAAGAACACATCAAAAATATTATCCACTATGACCAAGTAGACTTCATCCCAGGTATGCAGGGGTGGTTCAATATATGGAAATCCATCAATGTGATCCACCATATTAACAAACTGAAAGAAAAAAAAACCATGATAATCTCCCTAGATGCTGAAAAAGCATTTGACAAAATCCAACATCCATTCATGTTTAAAGTACTGGAGAGATCAGGGATACAAGGCACATATCTAAACATAGTAAAGGCGATATACAGTAAGCCTATAGCCAACATCAAACTAAACGGAGAGAAACTTAAAGCAATCCCATTAAAATCAGGAACAAGACAAGGCTGCCCACTCTCTCCATATCTCTTCAACATAGTTCTGGAAGTCCTTGCTAGAGCAATAAGACAGTTGAAGGAGATCAAGGGGATACAGATTGGAAAAGAAGAAGTCAAATTATCACTATTTGCAGATGATATGATAGTATACATGAGTGACCCCAAAAACTCTACCAGGGAACTTCTACAGCTGATAAATGCCTTCAGCAAAGTGGCCGGATACAAAATTAACTAAAAAAAATCAGTAGCACTCCTGTATACAAAAGACAAAAGGGCTGAGAAAGAAATTAGAGAAACAACACCCTTCACAATAGCCACAAATGACATAAAGTACCTTGGTGTAACCCTAACCAAGCAAGTCAAAGACTTGTATGAAAAAAATTTCAAGTCTCTGAAGAAAGAATTAGAAGAAGATATGAGAAGATGGAAAGATCTCCCATGCTCATGGCTTGGCAGGATTAACATAGTAAAAATGGCCATCTTACCAAAAGCAGTCTACAGATTTAATGCAATTCCCATCAAATTTCCAACACAATTCTTTACAGACCTGGAAAGAAAAATTCTCAACTTTGTATGGAATAACAAGAAACCCAGAATTGCTAAAACAATCCTCTACAATAAAAGATCTTCTGGAGGTATCTCCATCCCTGATCTCAAGCTGTACTATAGAGAGATAGTTATAAAAACTGCATGGTACTGGCATAGAAACAGAATGGTGGATCAATGGAACTGAACAGAGGACCCAGAAATAAACCCACACACTTATGGACACCTGATTTTTGACAAAGATCCCAAAACCATACAATGGAAAAAAGATAGCATCTTCAACAAATGGTGCTGGTCTAACTGGATGTCTACATGTAGAAAAATGAAAATAGATCCATACTTATCACCCTGCACAAAACTGAAGTCCAAGTGGATCAAAGACCTCAACATAAAACCAGACACATTAAATAGGCTAGAAAAAAAAAGTGGGGAATACCCTAGAACTCATTGGTACAGGAGAGAACTTCCTGAACAGAACACCAACAGCACAGGCTCTGAGAGCAACAATCAATAAATGGGACCTCCTGAAACTGAAAAGCTTCTGTAAAGCAAAGTATACTGTCATCAAAACAAAGCGACTGCCTACAGATTGGAAAAGAATCTTCACCAACCCTTTATCTGACAGAGGACTCATATCCAGTATATATAAAGAACTAAAGAAGCTGAAAAGCAGCAAACCAAGTAATCCACTTAAAAAAATGGGGAACAGAGCTAAACAGAGAACTCTCTGTAGAGGAATATCAAATGGCAGAGAAGCACTTAAAGAAATGTTCAACCTCATTAGCTATTAGGGAAATGCAAATCCAAACAACCCTGAGATTTCACCTTACACCCATCAGAATGGCCAAGATGAAAAACTCAAGTGACAACACATGCTGGAGAGGTTGTGGAGAAAGGGGAACCCTCCTCCACTGCTGGTCGGAATGTAAACTGGTACAACCACTTTGGAAATCAATCTGGCGCCTTCTCAGACAACTAGGAATAGCGCTTTCTCAAGATCCAGCCATACCACTCCTAGGCATATATCCAAAAGAGGCTCAAGTACACAAAAAGGACATTTGCTCAACCATGTTTGTAGCTGCTTTATTTGTAATAGCCAGAAGCTGGAAACAGCCCAGATGCCCCTCAACTGAAGAATTGATGCAGAAATTGTGGTACATCTATACAATGGAGTATTACTCAGCAATGAAATATTAGGAAATCATGAAATTTGCAGGTAAATAGTGGGACCTGGAAAGGATCATCCTGAGTGAGTTGTCCCAGAAGCAAAAAGACACACACGGTATATACTCACTCATATAGACATACAACATAGGATAAACCCACTAAAATCGGTACATCTAAACAAACTAAGCAAAAGAGAGGACCTTAACTAAAACGCTCAATCCCCATCCTGAAAGGCAAAGAGAATGGACATCAGAAGAAGAGGAAAACAGGAAACAACCTAGGAACCTGCTACAGAGGGCCTCTGAAAGTCAGAAGAAAACAGGAAACAACCTAGGAACCTGCCACAGAGGGCATCTGAAAGCCTCTGCCTGCAGACTATCAAAACAGATGCTGAGCCTGATGGCCAACTGGCGGGCAGAGTGAATGGAATTTTATGTAAGAAGTGGGAAATAGCAAGAGCTGGAGAGGACAGGAACTCCACAAGGAGAGCAACAGAACAAGAAAATTTGAACACAGGGAACTTCCCAAAGACTCATACTCCAACCAAGGACTATTCATGGAGATAACCTAGAACCCCTGCACAGATGCAGCTCATGACAGTTTAGTGTCCAAGTGGCTTACATAGTGATGGGAAGAGGGACTGCCTTTGACATAAACTGATTGGCCTGCTCTTTGATCACCTCCCCCTGAGGGGGGAGCAGCCTTACCAGGCCACAGAAGAAGACAATGCAGCCATTCCTGATGTGATCTGATAGACTAAGATCAGAAGGAAGGAGAGGAGGACCTCCCCTATCAGTGGATGTGGGGAGGAGCATGCATGAAGAAAGGGGAGGGAGGGTGGGATTGGGAGGGGAGGAGGGAGGGGCTTATGGGGGATACAAAATGAATAAAGTATAATTAATAATAATAATAATAATAATAAAATAAAACAAGGTTGATTGTTGGGGAAGAAGAATGGGGGAAGAATGTATGAGCAACTTGAACCAGTAAACTCTATTTTTGTGGGAATGACTTTGTGGGTAGTGTTTAAAACTGAGTGAGTTAAGATCATATTGGCAATATAAAATAATTGCAAGATGTCAAGTGGAGAATCAGAAATCAACTGAGGGAAGACGGGTCAAGAGAACACAAGCCCTGGGGAAACACATAAACATTTTTAGAGAGGAAACTGGATTTCAGCACCAGGTGGGTTGGAAATGAGAATTTGTCTTAACCAGGTTTTTAAGAAGTAGAATGGCTACAGATGTCACCTGCATTAAGCAGCCAACAAAAGTTTGATACGAATTACAGAAAATGGCAAAAGGCTTTGATGGAACATCACAGGTACATGAGAGGTGGGAAGACTTTTGAAGGATAATTTAGAAACTCTCGGTTTGAGATCTGTGATTAAATAATTCTGTGACTTGGATGGCACGTCATTATTCCAAGCTGATATTTTCTCGAATGTAAAAAGATAAAAGAAAAGTGATTCTCGTTCTCTTACCTTGAAAACAGCCCAGATGGTAACTAATATGTCTAGGAAGGCATCAGAATTTGGGTTCTAAAATATCTGCGCAAAATATAGGTACCCTTGCTTGTGTTTCGCATGTGCCCCCCACTAGCAGCAAGAGAACTTTTGATTATTTGTTTAAACTTCTAATCATTAATGCATTTACAAAGTAGCAGCAATACTACCTATGACTCTGATGTTTGGGGAGAATGACATAGTTTAGTCTTGGGAAAAACATCATTGTCTGAAGTGTTTGCTGCATGTTAGATCCAACTGTTCCACATCTAAAATTCAATTTCTTTTAGTTTCTTTTTTTAATGTACTTTTGCAAAAGAAATATTTCCAGTTCTGTTTTAGAGCGTCCCCAAGCTTCATACCGACTTGCCCCTGCTGAGAAAGAAATAACACAATGTAACATTAATCCTTATTAATTGTTTTTATTAAACATTAATAAAAACTTCACATTTTGACAGTTACGTGGAAGTTAGCAATGTATATTAAAGTCTATATGCTGCTATGGTTACTGATTATAATGTATTAACCAAAGATGTTTTACTTAAGGAACTATATACACAGACGTGATAATTTTTGCCCCCATACTTCATTACTATGTAATTCCTATATCACCATATGTTGATTCTGAAACCCCAAGCACACGCTCATGTGTGGAATGGTTGGTCACCAGCTTGTGACACTGTTTTCAAGGTTGTGGGGTCCTTAGAAGGTGCCTGGCTTGCATTAATAGGTCGCTTGGAGTGAACTTTAGGATTTTACACACTTTTGGTTCCAGGTTGCTTCCCTTACATCCTAGCCTCTTACATGACCCGGCGTCTACCTCATCGTCCACCACTACAGTCAGAGAGGTCTCACCACCGTGCTCCCTGCTGTGATGGGCTGAAACCTCCAAGAATGGAAGACAGAGTAGATTCTTCCTGTCTCAAGTCGAAGACAGAGCAGTATGGTTGTTGCCATGATGTGACAAGCTGGACCACGTGTTTCTTTGCTATTGGAACTGGTTGGGGTCTGTAAAACACTTTGGAGATACAGGGTAGAGAAGCCAAAGAATACGTGAGTTGAGCTTGTGGAAGACTGCAGTGTTGGCAGAGAGGCAAACAGTGATGGCCAGGCTCATCTTCTACCTTGTGAGAACAGGGGCTTCATCAGGAACTGGGCTAGCAGCCTTCCATATTACATTTAGATGAGGGATCAGCTATACTTTGCCTGTGTTCTGAAGATTTCGGTGAGCCTGAATTCAGAGGTAATAGATTAGTTTATTTGGGAGATGACGTTTTAAGACAGCATCACACTTAGGCCTTGATGTTGATGTGGTTATTGTTCACTGCTTTTAGCTGTCCTTATAGTGAGGATGAACAAAACCCAGAGCAGAAAGATGTATGCAGTTCATCAAAGGGATCATGATTGCATTTAAAATTAGAGCCAAGTAGGTATCTGTCAGCAGATGAATGGACAATGAAAATATGATGCATATAAAAAATAGATTATTATTCAGCTGTAAAGAAAAAATGAAATCATGAAAATTTTAGAAAAATAGATGGACTTGGAAAGTTTATTAAGTAAAATGACCCAAACTCAGGAGGACAAAAAAACAAAACAAACAAACAAAACCCTGCATGTTCTCTCTCATAGGCCAATTCTAGACTATAATTATATATGTAAACAACTATTAAGTATAGATATAGTATAATTTTAGAAAGGAGACCAAAGGTAAAAGTAGGTGATGTGGAAAGATGAACATGGGCAAAAGGAGAATGGACTCAAGAAAGAAGATATAAACCCCCCTCCCCCCCAGTTTCAAGTACCTCCTAATTTTTCCTATTTTCATAGTGGATAGATGAGTAAAACTATAATTGACAGAGCAAGTGTAAGACCCCAGGTGAAGCTCCGTTGCTTCAGAAGCTCCGTTGCTGCTTTATTGCATAGACACTGGTGAGATGTACATGTGACTTCCTTAAGCTAGTCATTTGATTTTTATTTGTGGGTTAATTAAGAATAAGGTGACTTCAGTGTAAAAAAGTTACAGGCAACATAGCTGTAATTGTTAAAACGACTAACACCATTAAAGAGAAGCCATATACATTACCATATATCATTAAAGAGAAACCATAAACATATACATATACATCTGGAATTAAAGGCACTTCATGGGAACCACCCACAGAAAGTGCCAGGGTATCAAATCACAAATTCATTTGAAAGGAGACAGTCTCAGGGAAGAGCGCTGGAAAGAGAAGGCATCCAGAGCCCATCCCTAAAACCACCAAAAGGAAATGTTTCCTGGGCTCAGCCTCACAGGCAACCAGAGGCTGCAGCCTATGTGAGAGGGAAGCCAGCTACTTTAGGAGCTTAAAGGCAACTTGTTCTCACTAAGTGACGCTTTTGGAAAGATATACAAATGTTAACAGCTGTGGAGTCATAGGGCTTGCACTAAGGTTTCAGAGAAAGGCGGGTGAGGCTGGGCAAAGTGTAATAGATTATGATTCCTTGAGGTTTGCTCTGGGGGACTGAATTACAGTGGAGACTCCAGGACATTGAAGATGCCAGGAATAAGAAGTATCTTCAGGGGAAAGTGGCAGGTACTGAATGGAGCAAGCCCAAGGGAAAACCCAGGTGGGCTTCAGGCAGTAGGGCTGTGGCAGCAGGGGTGGGTGGTGGCAGGTGATGGTGGTGGTGGAGAGTAACTGAGTCCGTTTGAACTTGAATCACAGCACCACACACAGCAGATGCTGAACACAGGGCTGCAGGATTTAGTGTTTGACTTGCTGGGCTTTGGTCTTACTTTGGTTTAATATTTCTTCGATATCTTCTCATTCTTCCACTTTTGGAATGGGAATATTTACCCTGTACCATTGAGTATTTGAAGCATGTAATTTTAGTTTTCATTTTACAATGGCTCACAGCAAAGTGATAACCTTGGATTGCAGAAGAGAGTTTCGTCTCTTAAGTGATGTGAAAATTGTTAATACTGTCTGGACTCTGCCAGTTGGATAGAACGCATCTTTGCAAAGTGAAGTGACCATGAACCTTTAGCATACAAAGGAAGAATGTTGTGGTTTGATTGGGAATGTTCTGCATAAGCTCAGAGTTTGAACACTTGGTCCCAGATTGTAATGCTGTTTTGAAGACTGCAGTGGCTCTTGTAGGAGAGCCACAGCTACAGGAAGGTCATTAGACAACAGACATTTGAAGTTTATATCTTCAAGGCCCTGGTTCTGGCCTGAAGTCTTATCACCCATGATTTAAGGACCCTCTGCGTCATGCTCCTATTGACACAACTTTCCCACCATGATAGGACTGAATTTTATATATGAGCCGAATTAAATCCTTTCTCCTTTAAGTTGTCTGTCAAGTATTCTGTGACAATACCTGTGCCTATCATCAAAGCAAAACAAAACAACAACAACAAAACCCTCTGTCCTAATGTTAATTTTCAATATTAACTCCATTTGTTAAACTACAGAAGTAATGAAACTACAGAAGTAAGAAACCACAGAAGTAATAAAACTCATGGTCACTTGGTTTTGGCCTGAGAATGCTTGAAGACTGTCATTGTCTTCTACTTCATTTCCTTGCTATGACATGGTAGTTCCACCTAGGTTAATAGGGAACAATGCCCTACAAGCAAAGAAGAGATGAGTTTTCACCTTCTTTCTTCAAAACACAGTATCATTATGAACTCCAAAGATAGTCTGAAATGTGAATGTATCCCAGGATGGCCCTGAGCTCACCATCCTCCTGCCTCAGCCTTTCAAGTTCTGGAATTACAGGCATGGCTATAAAGTCTTTTGGGAAAATTACAAGGCATTCTCTGTTGCCTGAATATTTGTTCTTACTAGATAACCATTATCCTGAATGCCTTGGGCAAGGGCCAATCCTTTCTACTTCTGCAGTACCATTAAAGAAACATCTAACCTGAAAGGATAGGTCAACTTCCATTCTCTTTGTCTATGTTGCTTAAGTGTCTGGCCTTCCTCTTTTTTTATGGCCCCAGTTCTTTGGGGAATAAAGGAAGCTCCAGGACACATCTTAGAAGTGTAAATTGGACCGGCTTACTTGAAGTCTGTCTTCATGGCACCTCCATCCCAATCTACCACATGCATCTGAGCCTTGCCTATCAGATGATGCCACAAAAAGTAAATGAGTTTGGAGATAAGCAAAAGCACAAACCATCACACAGGTCTACACAACCATCTCTCTCTCCCTCTCTCTTTTTCTCTGTCTCTCTCCCTCTCTGTGTCTCTGTCTCTCTCTCTTTCTCCTCCTCTCTCTTGTTTTATTTTAAGACAGACTCTAATTGTACGTTCCAGGCTGACTTCAAGTGTGTGATCCTCTGTCTCAGCTTTCCAATTGTTAAGCTATTCACCTGCAGCATCAGGTCTGGGTTATTTCCGTTCTTGATTCTGTGCTAAGGCCTCCATGCATGAAGTCTCCCCTTTTCTCTCCTTTCTGACTATTCCTTAAACTCTTGAGCTACTCCAGGGCTGTTGTGCCTGTGATTAAAGCTCAGAATCATTCCACACAGAGAACAGCTTCTAAAAGGCTAATTCAAACACAGAACTAGATTTCTTTGTCTTGAAAATCATTGACACAACCACTCAACCTTACTGAAACAAAAATATATTTAATGATGAGTATTAGTTTGTAGGCTGCTATTTCATCTATAAAACCAATGCTTTATTTAAGGGCAGTTTAACTTACAGAACAAACAAGAATCATACCTTGGTGGTTAACAGCATAAAAAACCATTTGATCAAAACCTTTAAACTCCATCAAATGTTATGTTATAATGTTAAGTGTTATAATACAGGCAAACAAGTGGCTACAATGAGATAAAGACTCTCTCCTAATTGCTACTTCAATTAGTAGTTGATATTCAGATAATGGAAACATCGAATATAATTTAGATTCTACAAAGAGGTCATTAACAAGCACTGTGCAGCCAAGAACTGGACTATGCATGTTTTTGTTTTGCTCATGCAGTAATAAAATTATTTGAGGTTGTATTTAAAAACTGGAAGAATGAAAACATCTGACAGTTTCACTCCCCTTCGAGCGTGAGAGGCTCTGACAAGCTGAGGTCCATTGCTCCACTCGGTGATGCTCAGCCAGAGGTGAGTGGCAGGAACTGACTCCAGGAGAGGGCAAGAGGGTCTGAATCTTGAGTATGTACCAGGATACCTGCAGGCTTGGTTCATCAGGCTACAGATTCCTGGGCCTATCCTAAAGTTCCAGTCACATGGTCTGTGATTGGCCCCCAGCTCACCTTTCCAACATTCTCCCAAGCGCTGCTGCCACCATTTAGGCATCTTCACCCAAGGATCACCGAGGCTCTCACTGGACTTTCCGTGTCCACTTCATGTTGGCACTTCTCCTCCATTGCCCACTGTAGGCACCACTGCTACTCATTACCAAGTTCACATTATCATTATTTAGAGAGATATTTCCCTACAAGTCTCCTCTGGAAGCAAACATTAAAACAAGCAAAAAGCACAGGATAAATGCCTATATTCTTGTGCAAGCAAAGAATGCATGCCTACGTGTCAGTGGAGACTTCTGAGTCTGTTACTCATTCCAGCCATGCTTTCCTTAGGAAAGAAGATTAAATCTGGGCATTGGCACTTTGGGTTTAAGGCATCAAGGCTGTGTTTAGCTCTTGATCTGGAGTTTAGTAGCTCTGTGACCGAGGGAAAGAAAGGCTTGTTTTTTTTGTGTGTGTGAGTTTAACAGAGGGATGTCAATGCTATCTGCTCTGGTGGGTTACTGTGAAATGGCAACAACAAATGAAGAGTGTAGACCATCCAGCGAAGGCTCAGCCACTGCTGTCTCTCAGTGTGATCACTGACATTTTATGGTACATTTTAAAATTAAGCAATTACTCGTTGGACAAGGAGAAAATTCTAAAGAGAGAGAGAGAGAGAGGCAGGGACCTGGAAAAGCTGAGTGAGAAAGGGCAAAACTTGGAGCAGAGGCTTGCAAAAAATCCATAAAGAACAAAAATGTATGCTCAAAGTCATTGTCAGAGTAAGAAAATCAAGACTATTGAGGGCTGAAGGAAATCAACAAATGTAAAGAAAAAGATAAGAGATAAGAACCCTAAATTGTTGGGCCAGTATAATGTTTTATTTCTTGGTTAAAGAGAAGAATTTTCAGTTACAAGAGAATAAGAAACAAATCTAGAGAGATCTAAGAACCAGCCAACCAGTCAAATGTGCCCATATTAGAAGAAGAGGTTATCTAAGTGAGTGCCTACCAGCCATGTTTGTATAAGGCTGCAGTTGGGAAGAAGGAAGAGGTGGCTTCACAGCCACAAAGAAGAATCTAGGAGGAAACACACAGTGTGAACCAGTGACCCAACAATACAGAGCTTCGTGTTTGTTCTTATTTCCAACACCAAGAAGAGAATCCACCCATTTTCATGAATTTTATATTTACCCCAGGTGGACTGTTAAATAGGCTGTTAATAGCATGAAGAAGGGAAAAGAATGAACGTAAGAGGTAGCTGTTGGTTATTAAATGTGGCCTTTCTAGCATGTTCGTTTTTCTTTCTGAAGAACATTATTAAGCTCAGAGGTTATGGAAATGACTCAGTCATTCAGCAAATATGCCTATGTGTGTTTTGCTCAATAGAGATTAGTGAAAGCATATCACTTATCTTCTTTTTCTCTTCTTTGTCAGAGATACAGCAATGTGGTCACTCATTATTGAATATAGTCTAGAAGCAAACATCTTAGAGAGAATGAAGCAGAGGTCTGGATAAGCAAAAATCAAAAACCAGTATATTTTTCACTAAAATTGAAAACCCAAGAGTTGTTAGATGGAGTAAAAGAACTCAAATCTGTATTTTAAAGACTCTGATTCAACCTTGTAAATGATGTGGGTGAAGATGTTTGTGGATGTAGCTCTGAAGGCTCTAGATGCAGCAATCATTAACTTAAATGGCTGTGAAAGTTCCACAGTGACTGAGATTTCATAGGAAGGGTATGTTGAATGATTATGACTTTTTTTTTCTTTTCTCCAGCAGTCCTATGCTATCAGGATGTGGAAGAACAACAGACAGAGAGAAGACAGATGGTCTAAAACTAAGAAGTTTCAGCTGGGTGTGGTGTTGTACACCTGTAGTCCCAGCCCTCGGAGAGGTAGAGGCAGGCCGATCTCTGTGAGTTCGAGGTCAGCCTCTACAAAGTGAGTACAGGCCAGCCAAGGCTACACAGAGAAACCCTGTCTCTACTCCTACCTCCCCAAATGAGAAGTTTGCAGAGCTGGGAAGATAGAAGAATAAGGAAGGTGGAGTCTAAGCAATAGGCATTGTTAAGAAGGTAAACTTGTGAGTTGAAGGTCATATGATGTTGGATGTGTAATGAAAAGATTCACTGAGACTCAGAAGCAACATAGGAGAGTTAGTATAGATGGTAAAATCTAGTATAGATGGTAAAATCGGGTGGAAAGTTTACCAGGGTTGCAAATACCTTTCTCTACTTTGCCAAGCAATTGTCCAAGGCCTAAATGAAGCTGTGGATGGCTGATTTGTGTGAAATGGACTTCTGGGTATCCCTCATCTCTTCTTTTCTCTTTCCCCTTAAGTGACCATGATATTTTAGTGAGAATTCTTAATAAAGTTTTTAAGAAAGAAACAGCGTAACTGACGTTATTTTTCACCTGGATATAAGACGGCTGCATGCAAGTGAATTGACATTTACATAGTGAAAAAGTAACTTTCAGGGTTTCAGTTGACTTTAAATTCACTAATATTATCACCAACAGCAATAATAAAGGTAGCGTTTTGAGCACTTTTCATGAGTTAGGTATAGAAGCTTCATGTACATAGTAGATCTGTGAATCTCAAGTCCATAGACTATGTTGAACTAGGAAATAGGCTTTAACTCAACTGGATGTTTAACTGGGGCCAGTGGGCTAAGGTTAACAATCTCGGGTCACCTCTCGATCTTTCTCCCCTTGGGTTCAGACAGAGGCCCTGGAAGGACTTACACTGTCCACAGTGAAGCAGGAGGAGTGGGGACCTTCTGGTCATCAAGCATTCCTTCTGTTTTAGATACCCCAAACACTTCGGGGTCCTTTATGAGTGCAAGCTCAACATGTTATCTGGCTCCTTCCCACATAGTAATCTTTAGAAGGTTATTGACTCATGTACCTAGATTCATGAGGAAGCCATCTTTTCTTCAGGGACCTTCCCAGTAAAAAGGAAACTGGGTTTCTTGGGCCCATGGCTGTGTAATTTCTTCTTGCCACCTCTTCAAACTCTGACCTAGAGAATGCTATTCTAGGCAAGGATTATAAAAAGTGAGTACTTTTTAACCCATGCACCTCCCACACATTTGGTCTTTATGCTATTCCCCAGCTCTAAGTTCCCCATTTTAAAACACAGACACAAAAAGTGGTTGCTGACAATTTCTGCTTTCTGACCAGCTGTATTCCCTTGGTGAGGCAATGTGCTAAGGACTGATTGATTATTCAACTTGGAATGGGGAAAGACTGGGAGAAAAATGTGTCCAAGTAATCATCTGACTACAACTCATTAAGTCCTTTTTTCCTGGGCAACAACATTTTAAAATTAGGTTTGGACTTGGAACTGTACCTAAAGCTTCTCTTCAATTAAAGTTTCTACAGTTCTGTCATGGCTAGGCAAGAGCAGGTTTGTGTTGCAAAGACAAGAGAAGCCAAGCAGGCTTTTTCCAGGAAAATAGTAGTAACTGGTCAGACTCCGAGGGGAAGGGCTCTGATCTTCTGGCTCTCAGGGTATTTGGAGAGAGTCTAAAAAAAAAACAATAGTGACCCAAACTGAAAACTGTTATCTGACACGCTCTTGAAACCTGTAGCCCCTTAAGGTGAATTTTCACCTGTCAGACTAGCCCTAACTGTTCCTCATCTCTACCTTCTTTTCTGCTAGTGGCTCAACAGGGCTATGCATCCTTAGAGATCCACTCTCCTGCCTTTAGGTCAGGATTACAATGCTACCACAGAGGCCTCTGAAATTTTCCAGAAGCTCATTCTTAACGAACCTCTGTTGATAGTGGTTGTTCAGAGATATGCACTAAGATTTCAAATATGATAAAACTCAAGGGGTGTGCAATCACACTAGGAAGATCTAGTATGTGCCAAATGCCCAGCATAGCATGGCCATAGTAGTCAGTTTTCCACTGCAAGAAAATCCCACCAGACAATCAACTTTTAAAGAGAGGAGGTTATTTTGGCTCATGGTTTCAGAGCCTTCAGTCCGTGATTGGTTGGCCCCTTTGTTCTTTTAGCCCAGGAGGATGCATCACATCATGGCAGCAGCTTGCCACTGGGAACGTGAGATTGCTTACTTCGTGGCTGAAGAGTGAAGAGAAAGAAGCGAAGGGACTAGAGTTTTACCACCCTGCTCAGGGGCAGGATGACCTACAGGTTTCCGACTAAGTCCAATTTCTTAAAGGATGTACTGTCTCTCAACACACCTTATTTGGAACCAGGCCTTTACTTCATGGATCTTTGGATCACACTTGAGATTCAAAACACAGCAATGTCACAAATTCCTCTGTGCCACTGTTCTAGGAGTCTGGAGATAGAGGGCATGAACTAGAGCTGTCAGCTGATATACCCAGTGGCGCTTGAATTACAGCTGCTTTTGGAACCACACATAAAAATAGCTCTAGTTCAATTTGCAGAAATTCTGACCCAAAAGAACATGGCTAAGTTCAAAAAGGATGAGTTATTCTCAGAGCTTTACAAGCAACTGCAAAGGAAATCACATCCTCGGCGACACCAGTAATTAACACTAATGATATCTCTCTCCCAGACATAGGCTTTGGAGATAAAATGAGATTGCATGAGCCAAAGAACATGGGCTGCCATTCAGATATGCACTGGCCTTATCTGTTGTAACCATGTACCCAACAGCTATAGCCAGTGCTTTTACGCTTGGCTATTAAATCCAGAGTGAGGCCCTTCCCTCACACCCACGGCAAACTGATCCCTCTGGTATTTAAATCTAAGCCTGAAAGCCTCCTAATACTAAAGACACCATTTCCAGATTGCAGCTTAAGATGAATATCCTATCTTTTATGTTGCAGTTTTGAAATGGATTCAATCCGAAGAACACTTTGATATGGTAAATACCTACACATCAGTGCATCGACTTTCAAATTAATCAAAATATTTAGGCATCTTCACAGAAATTTCTAATAGGTATAAAACAAGGCAATAGTTATTTACTCTCTGGTATCAGAATGTATTTTGGGAAATTTCTACTTGACTTTTATGCAATGAATAAAAGCTGGTTTCATGGAACTCTGTTATTGTCAGAATAACGGATGTTTTGAAAACACAGTGATTCAAAGCCTGTTTGATCCGGCTATTGAGTGTGTGTCTCGCCGAGTGTTAGAAAGAAGGGAATTCTTCCTTCATCTGTGTTCTACGCCTCCTTTGGAGATGAGCTCTTTATCAGTGTGGACAGGGAAGGGCTAAACGGTTAGGTTTGAAGGCAGTGTGGTGCATCGCAAAGGCACTCAGGATGCTAGCTGAAGGGCGTGCTTCCTGAAGAGCACTCTAGTCCTCCTTACTTCACACACTCACACCTCAAGTTGTCTCAGATTCACTAAGCACGTCAGGAGTAGCGGGAGGTACCCGAGAAGAAGCAGAGCCCTGGCTTGACATTAGAGAAGTGGCATGTACAGTTCTCTAAGGCAAATGAGTTCCATAATCATGAATTCAGACCAGAGCAGCACCATGAATCTAAGTACTGAGGCCGAATTTCCGAGTCACATGTTAATCCCCTTCAACACATTAGCACCTCTACCCCAGTTCATCCTCAAACTGCATTTTTCTTGAACAAAAGTTATTATCATCAACCTTATTGTTTTGCTTTTACCACTGTCATTTAAAATTGTACTTTACAGGCTAAATTAACCCACACCTACCTCACCCTCAGTCTAGACTACAAAAACCTCAGGAATTATGAGTAAATATCTTGACATTTTGGTTAACTGGAGTGAGAGAACTTTTAGACATGAGTGACTACAGGCATAACCTTTGATTGTCTTTACTGGCGTGGGTGAGAGGATTCACGGTTGTATTAGAAGGTATGTGGGCAGAGGCAGGGGAATTTAGAAAAGTATGAAATTGCTTATGAGGCTTGTATGTTTGTGTTCTTTCAAAAGCACAATATAAAAATAACTAAGTATTGCAAAATATCATGTTTGGATAACAAAAGTAGAACAAACAGAATATAAACATATGTTATATATAAATACATAAGTAGAATTTGAACATATAGATAACAGTAGGTACAATCTTTCAGAAATACACAGAGTTTAAAATTCTTTTAAAATTTGCTGTTGCATGCAGGAATCTATAATTTTTACATGCTTTGCCAGAGGGGAGGATTCAGTGTAGAAATGAATTAGGAGGATGTAAAACCTGGAGAATACAGTGGAGCAGAGACGTGGAGGAGAGAGATCTGAACACATCACAGAATAAAAAAAAACAAAAAGCAAAAAACCATGAAATCAGGGTAGTATATATTAAAGTGCAAGACATGTTTACTTCTGACACAAATGCTTGCAAGTTACTGTGTGTGTGGTTATGCTTTTAGCTTTAGGTAGGCTGCAGATCTGGGCTGAGACATTTTGTACTGTGTAGATGCTTTGTCACTGAAAATGGGTCATGCCCAAATAAACCCACCGTAGGCTTAAAATGCACTTGATCTATCCAGCATGATAGCATCTTGACAGTAAAGTGGTTGTAGTGCTGTTTTCCATCATGGCTCAGTGACTGGGAGCCAGTTACAGCTTGTGGCTACCACCTAACCACTTGAGAAAGTACCTCACTGCACATTGCCAACCCAGAAAAAGGTCAAAATCCAACGTAAGGTTCTATAGAATGCTTAGTGCTTTCTCACCATCCAGAGTGAAAATCATTCTAAATTTGAACCACCTTCAGTTGAGGGCTGTGTTCACTTTGCAGCCTAAGTTGAAAAGACATTTGCCACCATGGATAAGATCCTCTCCTGGGGCAAGGGTAACTCCACAAAACATTGTAAACATCTGTCAGGATCTACCCTCACACTGGCTAAAGCCTGTGACATGGGCCAGCCTAAAGCTTGGGTGTGGTGAAGTGCCCTCTTGTTGCTGTGAGAAAAGTGACAAGAATGTGTTAAGTATAATTCTAATGCAAAGGAATAAAGAACCAGAACCAACAATCCAATGTACCAATATAGTCTCCATCCTTCACACCCTATCAATCCCTCCCTCACATACCCGCGTCTACCCCAAACATCCGATTCCCTGATGGTTTCCGAGGAGACAAGAAGGTCTTGGAATCTATGACAACTCCAGATGCAATTCCTCTTGTTCTGGGTCCTAGAAATATTTTTTTATTTTTATTTTTTGATGTATTTATTAATTTAATCTCTTTATAGTCTGATCTCAGGCTCCTCCCTCCTCTCTTCCCAGTTGCACCCTCACGCTCTCATCCTGCATTCCTCCCTCTCCTTTTATTCAGAGAAGGGGAGGTCCACAAGCAGTACCAACCCACCCAGGCACCTCAAGTCACACAGGAATAAGTGCATCATCTCCCACTGGGGCCTGACTAGGCAGTCCAGCTAGGGGAAAGGGACCCAGTGGCAGGCAACAGAGTCAGAGACCGCCCCTACTGTCATTGTTAGGGGATCCATATGCTTACCATGCGGCATATCCGCTACACATGTGTGTGTGTGTGGGGGGTTAGGCCCAGTCCATGCATGCTGTTTGGTTGGTGGTTCAGTCTCTGTGAGCCCCCGCGGGCCCAGGGTAGTTGACTGTTTAGGTTGTCTTGACCCCTCTGGCCTCCTCAATCCTTCCTTCCTCTCTTCCACAGAACTCCCCAAGCTTGACCTATTGTTTGGCTGTGGGTTTCTGACTCTGTTTCCATCTACTGCTGGATGATGCTTCACAGAAGACAGTATTGTTAGGCTTCTGTCTGCAATCCTAGCAGAGAGTAGCAGCAGGAGTTGGCTCTCTCTCATGAGGTCTCAAGTTGGGCCAGTCATTGATTTGCCATTCTGGAAATATTTAACTAAAAAGGTATATGTTTCCCCCCCACACATGCACTTTCAAGACACAGTAGTGGAACAGAAACAAGATACCCACATCTTCACCATAATAGGGAAGAGAAGATGCTTATAGCAATCGTGGGTTAGAACAACTGGAAAGTCCTGGGGTAAACATTCCCCAACCTTGGGTAAGGAAATGCACTTGGATTTAACTTCATTACTGTTTCCTAAGTGAAGCTCCCCAAATCTTACCCCATATTCTTGTGGCTGTTGACACCACTCATTGGGAACTTCTTTTTGATGCAAAACCTCTCTACTACTTCTCAAAGTGGCATAGTACAGCCCCTCTCGCTATCCAAACAGAATGAGAAATGTGGGACTTGAAGATTTTTTTTTAACATTTCATATATGTATAGCATGTATGCTGGTTATATCTATCTCCCACTCCCTCCAGGTCCCTCACCTTGATTCCCTGTATTGTTGCTGCTGCCTTCTGTATGCTATGCCCACGAGCTTTGAGCTCCACCACCCCTCCCTGATTCCCTGCAGGAGAAGCGTCTCTCAGTAGGAATGCCGAGATTACAGATGCATGCCACTGATCCAGCATCTTATATGGGTTTGGGGATCAGACTCAGGTCATTAGGTCTGCATAGTAAATGATTTACCAGCTGATCTGTCTCATTCTCAGGCTTAATGTTTTGTTTTTAAGGATAATATCCTCAAAACATGGGTAGCAAAAATAAAAGTAGGTAAATGGATTTAGAAAATTAGTAATTCTCTGCACAGTAAAGGGAATAATCAAAAGTCAGCTACATGATGGGGAAATGTATTTTCAAATGATTAATCTGGCAAATCATCTGGCAAAGCATCAGCATCCAGAATGTATAAGAAAGCAGAGAAGTATGAACAGCAGGAAATAAATAATGTAACCACAAAGCAGGCAAATGATCCCAACTGACATTGTTCAAAGGAGAATGAGGAATGGTGGTCAACAAAGATCTCCAGTCTTGCCAATCATCGGAGAAACAGAAATCGAACCGCGAGCTACTGTTTTCCTCAGACTAGACGGAGTGTCACCAAAAGAGGAACAGCAACAAGGAGTGCTGTAAGGTGGCAGAGAGAAGGGAAGTCTTATGATCATTTGTTAAGCTGCATGTTATTATAGTCCTGAGAAAAAAACAATATGGAGATTTCTCAGGTGACTAATATAGCTACCACATCATCACGTGATTATGCTAGTGTATAATCACAGGAAGTGTTTATGCTGATAAAAGATTTGCACTTTGATGTTCCTTCACAAATGGTAAAATAAGGAATGCCCTTAGATGCATTTTAGAAGGTGAATGGATAGGGAAAAGATGCTATAAGTGTACAATTAAACCATTTTCAGCCATTAATGGAAAGGAATCCTGTCATTTACAGTAATGTGGATGGAACTGGAAGTCATTATGTTAAATAGAGTGGTCCGGAGGCAGAAAGCCACTCTCACTTATGGTGACTAATAAGCCCATCTTCTAGAAGATGGAACGGACTTGTGGTTCTTATAACAGGGAGGAAGACGGCTGGAAGAAAGTTCAGTAGGGAGCCTTAATACCCACCGAGAGAGGAGGGGTTACGTGTGGATTTTCCTTAGAATGGTGGGGTGATAACTGGCTGAAAAAGTAGATTTCGAAATGGCTAAAAAACAAGAGTACAAAATTCTGAGTGCGTAAAATGACTGATGCTTGAAGAAGCGAAAACGCTCGTTAGTGATTTCATTTAGTTCAATTGTTATACATTGTGCACATTCATTGAAGCACCATCATGTAGCTCAGAGAGATGCATGGGCATGACATCTCACGAAAAAACCTCCTTTTAGGATTTTTTTAGGGAACGCACACCCACTCACCGATGCACACACTCACACACACACACACACACACACACACACACACACACACGTATGCACTTACACACGCACGTAATAAAAAGAAGGAAACAAGAAGACTTATTTTTCATTTCCACACCAGTCCTACCATGCCACCATATAAATATAAATAATCATGGCTCTTTGTGGTTCAGAATGGCTGATAGAAACTATTAGTGCAAAAGGTGCTAAGGTGGGCAGATAGTGAAACTGAGAAGCAAGCGGAGTGGCTGGCTAGCACTCCCTGATTTCATATAATGGAAGGCATTATCTGGTCCATGATGGGCACTGGGTGTCTAAAGTCAGCTCTTCAACGAGGTAGAACAGGAAATTTCCTTAAAAGGTCTTAAAAAGAGCAATAGCTCTGGGAGACGCTCATCGAGTCTGAAGGGGTTTCCCACTGTATTAGTGTCTGTGGCTCCCGGGGTAAATCGCCACAGTCTCAGCATCCAGCTCAGGAGCTCTGGCCTGCACCGTTGTCTCTGTGGGGAGGCCCACCTTCTGAGGGCCGTGGGGAAGAATTTGTTTTCTTCCTCCCCGCCCCACTCCCCCTGCTCGGGGGCTGCCCACGCTCCTTTGCCTCTCGCCTTCTCCCAGGCCAGCGATGTTCCAGAGTTTATCTCCCTGTGTCATTACAAGACTAGCTTTCCCTCCCTCTGATTCCAATTTCCAGCGCCTTCACGATCGCAGTGGGCTCACGCAAATAATCCAGGATCACCGCGGGGCAATTTTAATTTCTTCTGCTCCCTTAAACTCTCTGCGCCCCATAACATGGCAGTGGTTAGACAGTACCCTCTCCACCACGCCCTTGAAACCGAGATTTTGTTTTGTAGCCACATAAACCTGAAAGTCCTACTTCTCTCAGAGTTTTACAGTGTAAATCTCCAAACACCAAACACTCAGAGCTCCTGGAATAAAAATGGCCTCTCACACCATCCAATCCGGGACCCTCATGTGCTTCGCTTGCACATGGCATGGAGATGTCCAAGAAAAATGTCGAGAAATAGACAAAGGAAGAATTGGTTTCTGGCCTAAAGGAGTTGAAAAAGCTTTTTCTTTTTCAATCATTAATTGCAAATTAATACTGAATTAATTAGCGTGAAGGGAGTTCATGGCAGAAGAGTGAAGAAAAACATCTGCACAAAACAGCAGCCCTAATTATCAGGCTTCTGCTCCGTCGTGAGGCACTAAGCACAGCTGCAGCTGGAGCCTGGGCCTATTTTGCATTTTACCATTGACATATTGTGGCTTATGAATACTTTTTTTTTTTTTTTGTAAATCTGTCTAGGTCATTTTCTTAATCTCTCTGACTCTGTTCCTCTCGTGTAAAAGTGAGTTAGCATTATTCCTTTCATCTTGTACCATCATGGGATTTTAAATAGTATTAAGATACCTTTTTTACATTAAATGTTAAAAAGACAGAAATAAATTCTGGGTCCTAGATATTGTGATGGTAATGGGGACTTGCCATGTCCCCGTTGTTTTGGTACATGCACCACTTTTCCCATAGGCTTATTGCATCAGCAGCTCCTGGTTATGCCTGGTATCACCCCTCCATGTAGACTAGCCAGCATCTTCCATCCCTTAGCTACCCCACGATGATACCGAGAAACAGAAACACAGAAAGCTGAGCCTTGTTCTTTCTTTTCTTTATCTAATTCCCAGGGGGCAGTTGTTTTATGTGGTGGGGGCATGATGGCTGTTTATGATGAAAAGGCCTTAGAAGGTCTTGCTCTGAGATTATTCATGCAGCGATTATGCCATTGATGTCAATCTGCCTTATGATAATGGATTGTAAACTATTCCAAACCCAGTCAACAAAGTACTGTCTAACGCTTGCAATCTTCCTCAGGCTTCCTCAGGCTTCCTCTGGCTACACTATCAATTTAGTTCCTTGCTTAGAAAAAGCCAAAGAAGAACTTTTTAGAAAGATATAAACAAAGCACAGAGCAGTCCAAATCTAAAAACGCATCAGAGCTTGTCATGTTAGCATGAAGGAGTCGCAAAAGAGAAACTGTCGGTTTCTCTTACGTTCTGGAGAATGCCATTTATCTTGTACAAACACTGTCCAAGCAAGCTCCTAAATTGTGGAAGAGATCTATTCGTGCTGGAGTCTGCCAGAGGCAAACAGCTGTCCCAGCTTGATCCCATATCTGGTTTTAGGTTGGTAGTAGATTGTGATTATGATTTTAGCACGAACCATTTGTTTCAGAATTTCATACATAAGTATAATACATTCATGGTATTTTCATTCCCACCTCTCCTCCATTTAATTCCTCCTACCCTCACTATATTTCCCCTCTCAACTTTTGTCTTTTTCTATGATTACACACACACACACACACACACACACACACACAAACACAAATCATGCATACTTACACTCACACACTCATTCACACACATATGTACATACACACTCACACACATGAACCTACTGAATCCCAATCACTGTCATAGTTTATGTGTGAGTGAGTGCTGAACATTTAGACTTGGGAATCCTATCAAGGTGCTGGTCCATGAAGAAAATTACTCTCTCAGCAGCCATTGACCGCCAATAGCTCTTCAACTAGGACTGGGGCCTTGTGAATCTTCCCGTCATCTATGTTGACGTTTCCACTGGTATGGACTTGTGCAAGCAACCATATTATATAGAGTTGCTCTAAGTTTTTAAAAAGAATTTGCATCTTATGTCTTATTATCTGGGTTCTCCTATCTAAGCACAGAGGGAAAATAGATATATAGACAGACAGAGACTGAATATGGAGTAAAGAATATGGTTTGAATGAAAATAAGATCAAAAGAAAATGTACTCCTTGAATTTACTGTGGCTGAATCTCACTCTCATTTTACACGCTTCCTTTAGGTACGAAGATCCCTTCAGTTATGCTGGAGTCATGACTGTGTGAGCAGCATAAGAAAATGTGTCATTGGCACATCTGTTGCATGCTCACAACTAGGCAGTAAGACTAAACACTTACCTGTTATCTGAGAGGCGCCTTCAATCCTCAATCCAAGGTCCTCTCCCCTTACCCATTTTCATTTGCTTCTCAGATACAATTTGAATGTATCATGTTACTGTGAGTAATGCGGATGAAATGCCAGTGAAGGCAAGAAAATGGATTCATGTCCCACACCTCTTGTCAATCTGGTTTACAGAAACACACAATTGTGCTGGGGAGTTAGTTCCAACAGTAAAACGTTTGTCTTGTGAGCATGAGGGCACGAGTTTAATCCCAGAATCCAGCCAGGCTGACACACTCAACACACATACCTATTCTCACAGATGCACCTGTACACACAAGAACACTTATAATTAAATGGAATAATATTTAAAAGTAGGCGTAGAACAAGAGCAAGAGAATACTGTCACGGCAAGTAAAAAGGCGACGTTTTGGGAGCAATGAGTGGGTTGAGTCCATGCAGTTGAGATCAAGTGTACTTGGGAAACGAGTGAGCCAGTGACTTGGACACTGAGATAACAGCTTTAAAACCCACCTCTGCTTTATTTCCAGAGAGGACAGGAATGTGTCGCCAATCATCTGAGAATATCAGCTGATACAAGGCAGTTCTCTTCTTAGGACTGCAGTGCAACCCTGAGACTTTACAACGGGATCCAAGTGTGTTTTGTTAGAGATGCCGCAGCCAGTCACGACTGGCTGGCACTGCAGAAATTAAATGTCACAGCGAAGGGAATTACCGCAGCGAGAGAGAGAGAGAGAGAGAGAGAGAGAGAGAGAGAGAGAAAGCGCTAAGGGAATGGTTATACTGTCACTGACGGCTGGTTGGTGGTCCTAAGGGCATAAAAGGAGTGTGTGTGTGTGTGTGTGTGTGTGTGTGTGTGTGTGTGTGTGTGACTCTGAACACCTACCGAACCAGTGATTTCCTCCCTCAACTATGATGCGTGTGCTGTGTTTCTTTTTCTGGGGGGTGTGAGGCAGCATTTACTCCCTGCATGTGGGCTGATGACAGACTGAAGAGATGGCTCTATTCAAGTTGAGTTGACTGGACTTTCTTCTTCCTCTTCTTCTTCTTCTTCTTCTTCTTCCTCCTCCTCCTCCTCCTCCTCCTCCTCCTCCTCCTCCTCCTCCTCCTCCTCTTCTTCTTCTTCTTCTGTATGACTTTTAGACTTTGCTTGTATTTTTTATTTTATTTTTTAATTAAATTTTTATTTTTTACATTAATTATATTTTATTCACTTCGCATCCCAGCTGTAGCTCCCTCCCCCGTTCCCTCCCAATCCCACTCTCCCTCCTTCATCTCCTCCCATGCCCCTCTCCAAGTCCACTGATACAGGAGGTCCTCCTCCCCTTCCATTCGACCTAGCTTATGAGGTCTCATCAGGACTGGCTGTATTGTCCTCCTCTGTGTCCTGGCAAGGCTGCTCCTCCTCCCTCGGGGGGGGGGGTGTCAAAGAGCCAGCCACTGAGGTCATGTCAAAGACAGTCCCTGTTCCCCTTACTAGGGAACCCACTTGGTTGCTGAGCTGCCATGGGCTACATCTGTGCAGGGGTTCTAGGTTGTATCCATGCATGGTCCTTGGTTGGAGCATCAGTCTCAGGAAAGACCCCTGTGCCCAAATATATTTGGTCCTTGTGGCGCTCCTGTCCTCTCTATGTCTTACTAACTCCCCCTTCTTTCATATGATTCCCTGCACTGCGCCCAAGGTTTGGTTAGGAGTCTCAGCATCTGCTTTGGTACACTGGTGGGTAGAGTCTTTCAGAGGCCTGCTATGGTAGGTTCCTGTCCTGTTTCTTGTTTTTTCCTACTTCCAATGTCTATCCCATTTGTCTTTCTAGGTGAGGATTGATCATCTTACCCCGGGTCCTCTTTCTTGTTTAGCTTCTTTAGATGTACAGATTTTATTATATGTTTGTCCTGTATTATATGTCTAATATCCACTTATAAGTGAGTATATACTATGTGTGTTTTTCTGCTTCTGGGATACCTCACTCAGTGTGATCTTTTCTAGTTCCTATCATTTGCCTGCAAAGTTCATGATTTCCTTGATTTTAATTGCTGAGTAGTATTCCATTGTGTAAAGGTACCACAATTACTGTATCCATTCCTCAGTTGAGGGGCATCTGGGTTGTTTCCAGCTTCTGGCTATTACAAATAAAGCTGCTACAAACATGGTTGAGCAAATGTCCTTATTGTGTACTTGAGCATCTTTTGGATATATGCCTAGGAGTAGTATAGCTGGATCTTGAGGAAGCACTATTCCTAATTGTCTGAGAAAGTGCCAGATTGATATCCAAAGTGGTTGTACAAGTTTACATTCCCACTAGCAATGGAGGAGGGTTCCCCTTTCTCCATAACCTCTCCAGCATGTGTTGTCACTTGAGTTTTTTATCTTAGTCTTTCTGATGGGTGTAAGGTGAAACCTCAGGGTCGTTTTTATTTGCATCTCCCTGATAGCTAACAATATTCCTCTTCAGAGAATTCTCTGTTTAGCTCCGTATCCCATTCTTTAATTGGATTGCTTGATTTGTTGCTTTTTAACTTCTTGTGTTCTTTATATATTCTGGATATTAGCCCTCTGTCAGATATGGGGTTGGTGAAGATCCTTTCCCAGTGATGGGGCTTTCTTACAAGAGCAGGAGTGACTGTGAGCTTCACTCTCAGAAATCCCCACCTGGTGTAGCTAGCAACCTCCACAAACCCACACTCCTGGGGTCCCAATGCAACCTGTGGGCAGTTATTCTGTGGAGGCTCTCTCCTCACCCCTGGCACTGTGTCCTCCCAGCCGTGCGGATCTCAGAGACTGTGGTTAGCTTCCTGAGTGTCTGCCCTCCCTGCTTCTCCTGGAGGCTCAGGGCAGAGGAAGGCTTTGCTACAGGATGAGAGTCACTCTTGGTTTGGAATGCTCACTGTCTGGGTGCCTGGGCCTGCCTGTGTGAGTAACTGGCTCTGTGATTCGGAGACAATAATTTCCCTCTGTTACAGTCTGTTTTCTCTCAGAAAAACTGTGAGTTGGATCAGATGCCCCTCTCAGTGGACAGGACCCAGATTTTAAGTCTCTAAGCCTCATATGGGTTGGTGTGGAATAATTTTCTTTTAAAAATAATTCTTTTTAAAGGAATATTATTAGCTCTATAGCATATTTTAACTTTAAAAAATAAGCCCTTTATAAATTTCAATGGCAGCAGAGAGAGAGGTGAGGGAGAATAATAATTAATAATAATAATAATAATAAACACTCACAAATCAAACTAAACAATTTTATTCTTGCTGCCCACATTCTTCTGGTTCTGAATTTAGTCCCCTGGTGTGATTATCTAACAAGACGGTCTAGCTGATTAAAAATTCAAGCTGCTTGCCAGGGACTGCCTTTCCTCCCGGGAGTCTACCGCACTTCTTTGCCGTCACCTTCCTGGATTCCATCATTTACTCCTCACAGTGGCTTCTGAGAGCGCGGGGCAGCATGGCATGGAAGGAGTGACGCTGGTTTTGACCTAGGTGGGCCTTCACCTCTCTCTCCAGTGTGATAGTCCCAGCTCCTCTTCTGCTTGAATTGCCTGTTCGCCACACCTTTCTGCCCTGTGTCTACTGCCACCTGCCACCGCGCCCTCTGACCCTTAGGTCCACGTATTCTGCACGCAGTTTCTTTCTTCCTATACTCCTTCTCAGACTTCCATTCCCTAAGCAGCAAGTAGGAGCTTCTGATAGGAAGTGACAGTGAGGAGGAGCCCGGAATAACTGAGCTGGACAGAGGAGACATCCTTCGTCATCATTCCTACCTCTGTGGATGTAGTCTATGATGGCTCAGGGTACACAGGAACTCATTTGTTGCCAGTGGGATGCCTCCTTTCTGCCTGCCTGGTGTCTAGGAAGAATGCTCTCTTTTGTTTGCTGGGAAAACCCGTCCATAGCATACCATATCACGTGATCTTCCTGTGCCTTCCAGTAAGCATTCCATATTTAAAACTCTAAAAGTCTGTAAAAGTGCTTTGTGCCTTTAAAGCAAGTGTGGCTTCTGAAAATCAGAAGGGAAATACCTGGCCTCCCTGCTGCTGTGCCAGAACACTTAAGGCTTCCATGAAGGGAGGGACAATGGGAAGCAAAATTAGCAAGAATAAAGCCAACTTTGATTACTGAGCCAAAACGTTTTAAAATACTCACTTGTTTCTGCGTCTGGGAAGATGGAAAGACACATTTTTTTTTTTAATTTCTCCCACTAAAGCCAATTAAAAATCCCTGGAAATATATATGAAACAGACAGAAGAATCTGCTGACTGGTGTCGAGGAGCAAGAAGAGTAGCTATGGGTCTTAAGAACTAAAACAACAGCTACCAGAAAACCAAGCAACACAACAAAATTGGCAATTTCCTTGTGTTAACATTTTCCTTTTGCTTTTTATGTCCCCAGCTTGAAGCTGGAGAGAAGCTGTGCCAGCACAGGAGAAAGAAGGTAAAATTAAACAGCCCAGCAGCAAAGCATGGCGTCTTTAAGCGAAGTGGCAGGTGTGGGGGTGGGGGAAGCTTTAAAACACTCCTACTGAGCCCAGTGGCAGAGAAAACTGAGTCAGATCTATGGTAGCTAAGACTTGGTCACTGGCATGTGCTCTTATCCCTTACATGGTCTCTGGAGCCCACAGCAGGGCCCTAGCTTTAGCTTCTACTTCTCAGTAATGTGAAGTTCTGAGGCAGTAACAGACCTTCCGTTATTCCCAGACACAGTGACATCCAAGGTAGATCCTAGCGAGGCAGGGCTCTGATGCCCATTCAGCAACAACCAACAGTTCTGACTGTCGTCCAAGGTAGAATAAGGCCAAGTGGGAAGTAATGCCTACTCCTACCTGGAACTCATGAATCGAATAGGCACTAACCTTCCTTCGGCTAGAAAAGTGTCGAGGCAACCAGAAGGTTTGAGAAAGAATTATAATCTCAAAAAAAAAAAAAAAGAATTATAATCTCAACACAGGACTCAATATGTCCCATGATTTAAGTGGAAAATAGCTCATCTTAAGTAGAGACAAGAAAACAAACTGAATGGAAGAAAAGCCCTCAACAGACACCAACCCTAAGATGGCAGAGATGTTGGAATTATTATCTCGTAGGGATTTAAAAATCTGTTAAAATTAATGATTTGATGAGTAATTACAAACACACTTGAAGCAAAGGTACAAAGCTAGGCATACTGAGGAAGTGTAAACTACAAAATAGAACAAAAATAGACATTTTGGAACTACAACTGTAGTATCTGGCATCAAAAATCCTCAATAAATAAGCTTAAATTCAAACCATGCAAAGGAAGTAGTGAGCTGGAAGATAAAAATTACCCATATTATATAATAAAGTAGATACAGAATGAAAAAAATATACACAGAGCATCAGGGAGCTGTGCGATATTAAATTATTAAATGTTATATTTTTGAAATTACGGAAGAACAGATAATAGGCACAAGTGGAAAGTACCAGAAGAAACAAGAGCCAGAAACTTTATTTGGCAAAAGACGTAACAGCACAGGTTTGAGAAGCCGAGAAGACCCTGAACAGGGAAGTGCAAAGAAAGCTGTGTCGAGACATGCCGCAGTGAGGTGCTGAAAGAAAGAATGTAAGAACGCGAAAGAGATGCTTGACAAGAGGGAAAGGGAGACACCACCCTCATCTGCAAGGGAAAACCAACTCTAAGCATGGCAAACCTCTCTGATGACGCAGTTCTCAAGTCCTAGAAAAAGGAGCTATTAGCTCAGCAGTCTTTGTTCAACAAAGAACATGTTTCAGGAACGAGGTGTGGTTTTGTGACATTTTCAGAAGAGAGACAGAGAATCCAACAGCAGATCTGAGAGGTCCTGGTAATGGGCGCAGTTGTGCTGTTCCAATATCCTGGTGTTGTACCCAGGTTTTAGCAAACATGAATATCAGAGACTGTGTAGGCAGGGTGCCAGGGGTCTCGGCGACACTTCTTATACCTGGATTTGAACCCGTGACAAACACAAATAAAAAGCTCAAGTAGAGAAAGTTTTAACAGGCAGCAGTGGTCCCTGCCCAGCGCCTGACGTTGTACTGCCCCAGTCTCTGGTGGGCAGAAAACGTTTAATTTTCCTTCGTGAATAAGAATTCTAAACACGGAAATATTTATTTGATATTTATTAAGGATTTTTTTTTTATCCTAAAAGCTGCAGCGGAGAGAGTATTTCTCTCTCATGACCTATAGAGACTTAGCCACCCCCCTCTCAACCCCATTTCAGTGCACAGAACTGTTTCCAACCTCACAGCTCCAAGGCCAAATGCACAGTAGGCTACGGAGGCGAGAGGATCGATTTATGCTTCTAAGAGAAATGCAAAACCACACTCTGCAGTCAACACCAAGGGTGGAAGCCTGGAGCCGCTTCATCACAAATCTAGGGAGCAGTGCCCTCTCGTGGTCAGCGCTTGCCTTGCCGAACGAAGAAAAGTTGAAAACAGCCTTTTTCCTCAGCAGCAGCTGTGAAATTGGCTACAACATCTGTAAGTGTTCATAAGTTTTCAGAACGGAAGGAGCAGGTCAGCGTCCACGGCTCCCGGAAGGGACCGTGGTGCAGCATCCTTCCCTTTACTTTGGTTGTTCGTTTCCCTTTCCGACCCCCCTGAGCCCCTGTACAGTATAGCTTCCTGATTCTTCTGAGCTCGCCTCATCATACTCACATTGAGAACAGTCTCTAGCTTCCACCCGAATGCGTGAGCTACTAGCAGACTCACATCTTTTCTGGGGAATGAGGTATTGCCCACTAGGATTGTGTTCTAATCCCCGGGGCTCCAAATGTGGCATTGAAGACGTTACCATTTCAAGCTTTGAGGAGAAGTGAAAATTGTTTAGGGAAGTTGGCTCAGCAGAATCAGGCTACTCACTTCTGGGTTGTTCTGTGGTTAAGAAAGAGCCTGTAACGTTCTGTCCGCCAGCCCTCAGAGCCCCTTTTCACAATGGCTTCCTCACCCCAAACATTTGTACTTGTCTTTACATTGTTTTTGTTTGTTTGTTTGTTTTGTTTTGTTTTGTTTTTGTTTTTCTGTTTCTCCTATGCTGGAAAACGTATGCAGATTGCCATGTTTTTCAGGGAATGATGGCTTTGAATTTCTGGAATTCTCTATGTCAGGTAAAGATGTTCCTGAGGAGGGATTAGAGACTGTAAAGAGGAGAAGGTCAGGGAAAGTGGAGCTTCTCTGGCCTGTAGGTTGGGACTTAGTCACAGTTAGATAAGCCACAATTTAAAATTCAAATTGCTTTAAAGTGACTTAAAAAACAGTCTATTTCAAAATGTTTTAGAATTCTATACCATATAGGATGTATGGGACATCTATGGTTTTGAAAAGGAACCTATATACAAAACCAAACCAGACAGCCTCTGAAAGACTCTACCCAGCAGGGTATTAAAGCAGATACTGAGACTCATAGCCAGACTTTGGGCAGAGTGCAGAGAATCCTATGAAAGAAGGCAGAGATAGAAAGACCTGGAGGGGACAGGAGCTCCACAAGGAGAACAACAGAACCACAAAATCTGGGCCTAGGGGTCTTTTCTGAGACTGATCTCCAACCAAGGACCATTCATGGAGATAACCTGGACCCCCTGCACAGAGGTAGCCCATGGTACCTCAGTTTCCAAACAGGTTCCCTAGTAAGGGGAGCAAGGGCTGTCTCTGACATGAACTCAATGACTGGCTCTTTGATCACCTCCCTCTGAGGGGAAAGCAGCCTTACAAGGCCACAGAGGAAGACTATAAAAGACAGGCCTGATGAGACCTGATAGTCTAGGGTCAGAGGGAAGGGAAGGAGGTCCTCCCCTATCAGTGGACTGGGGAAGGGGCATGGGAGAAAATGAGGGAGGGAGAGAGGGCAGGGTTGGGAGGGGACAAAGATGAGGCTACAGCTGAGATACAAAGTAAATAAACTGTAGTAAATAAAAAATATATTAAAAAACAAATCAAAATAAATATAAGAAAAAATAAAACAAAACCAAAAACAAACAAACAAACAACCCAAACCCCAGTCACAGAGCTGGCCTTCAGCTGAAGGGCAGAGTGCAATGGTCTGGCCAGACTTCACCTGCATGGTCCTTGCTGTGAAGGATGATGCTACTCAGTTGTAAGAAACGCCGGACAGCTGGCTTAGAGAAGCTGATTTGGGCCGTTAGTCTAGGCGGTCGTCTCTGATGAGGAGAACCTTGTCGCACTGCGAGGTTGGCAGAGCACATGGGCACAGTTCTTTGGTGAACCCTGATCATTGCTGTTATGACTGAGAGCAGCAGAGACCAGACCGCCCCAGTCCCCTTTGAGAACATACTCCAGGTTACCTAAAACCTCCAGCCAGGCCTTCTCTCTTCAATCTTCTACCAGGCTCTGAGTCAGGGAAATGAGGCAAAGGACAAGAAGGGGGCTCAGGATGGCGGCGGCTGCTATTCTACTCGAGGAGCGGGCTGATGAGCCGAACTCAGGAGGCGGCATGTTGATTGGGACTTGGAGATTGACTCGGGGGAAACACTGAGAACCACTGGAGACGAGACAGTCTCTCACGGGACCACATACGTGAAAACCACATGGCAAAGAGAAAAGGATATGTTTGTGCAAACTGAGACTGGCATGGCACCCTCAACCAAGCTGCTGAAGTGGGGGAAGAGAGAACCATCAAGATTGTTTAGAGACAGCACAGGGCCTGTGTGGCCGGGGACTGTGTCTGGGGAGTTAACGAGGCAGTGTGGGTTGTGGGACGCCGTGCTCCGTTACCTCCACACAGGAGCATGGGGTGTCTCCTGGTGCCATTTCCTACAATACATTTGCACGTATCCTTCTGTTTTCTTCTTTCGGGTTCTGCATTGGTGTGTGTTTGTGTGTGTGTGTGTGTGTGTGTGTGTGTGTGTGTGTGTGTGTGTGTGCATGCGCGCATGCGGGCTCATGTGTGTGTTCTGTCTTAGGAGAACTTTGCAAGTTTTTTGTTTGTTTGTTTGAGACTAGGCCATGGGTGAAGAAGGTTGGATGCCGTTTTTCTCTCAACATCAGCTTTCTGTTTATTCCTTATATTTTTCTTTCTCATTTACCCAGGCAGTATATAACTATTGTAGAATACGGGCAAATGAAATAAAAACCACTAAATGCCAACTGTGCAGAAGTAAGCACTATCATCATGTTAATGCACACAAACTCTTCTGCACAACCGTTTCTCCTTTCTTCTTTCTTCCCTCATAACTTACCTGATTTGCCACCAGGCAAGGGAGAGCGCAATAACTATAGGTGGATCAATTAAGGAAGCTGTTAGCTCTTCCAACTTTTTATAGTTTTCAGACTTTACTAAAATAATTTGGTTTTAAAATGACCGGCACAGATTGACTTTTAAAAGAATTATATGTTAAAAAAAGTACATGTCTTAGAAAATATATAGACCATAATGTATATATAATATATTACTCTAATCTAGTACAGTAATATAGACTATAGTCTACATATTTTATTTAAATATTTAGGCCAACATGCATATTGGTCTTTAGGGACAGGGTCTCTCTACATAGCCCTGGTTGTCCTGGAGCTCCCTATGAAGACCAGGCCAGCCTTGAACTCACAGATCCACTTGCTTCTGCCTCCCAAGTACTGAGATTAAATGTGTATGCTACCATGTACTTAATATTTTTAACTTCAAAACTACATTACATTATTGGCTTATTAAATAACATCTATAACATTTACTTCATGTGTTTGAGTGTTTGCCTGAGCATACACATATGTACCACATGTGTGCCTGGTGCTGTCAGAGACCAGAATATTTGCCTCTTGTTCAAGGTTGGTGCCAAACTCTTCAGAACACTATGAAAAGTTTGAGGACTGTGGCTCAGCTGGTAGTAAGACTTTTACCTGGGATGACGCTGAAGAGTCATTTTCTCCTGGTTTCTTCTTTTAAACCTTCTTTTGAGGCATCCTTTCACCAGGAAGAGGTTAAAAATAGCTCCAAGTCAGCTAAAAATATTGAACAATTTGACAAGTATATTGAACGTGGTCAACACTCAATGCCTGCTTTTTTTTTTCTTTCATTTCTCTTCTCTCTTCTGAACTCAGGAACAGAAAAGCTGCCTTATTTGTTTCCTCTAATTAGATGGAGACCACCCACATCCCTCCAGCTCTCCTTTCTGCGTCGCCTACAACAGTACCATTCTACCAGCTCGATTAATTAAAAACGAAAACTTACCTGCTCAGATAAATTAACTCCCCTTAATTATAATTAGGTTTTATTATTTTTATTTTAGCAAGCCCTCAACCTGGAAATATTTAAGTCTAACTTGTGTTGGGACTGGTACTCAGTATATTAGAGATGAGGATGGCCACAGGAACCAAGGGACTAAGTGACCACAGCTGGGGGACCGTTTAGCAAATGATCTCTTAGGTGCTTTCAGAAGTGACAGGGCCTTCCAAGCTCTTCATGCTTAGCAGAGAACATCGCATTCTCAATGGAAATCACAAAGTTTTCCTTAGGTTACATCATGCTTAATTGTCTTCTTTCTTTTGAATGCAGAGAACTAAGATTGCATTTGTCCCCAAGAGAACTAAGATAACATTTAATGTGTTTCTCACTTTTCCCATGCCCTTGGATGAAAAAGAAAATGTGCGTACACACAAGCGTAACCCTCGCATCTGAAAAAGGCTGTTTTGCATGTCTCATTTCCAACATCTTTTTATGAGTCACTTAGAGAAAAAAAAATAAAACCTCTTTGAAAAAAACCTTGTTTTTTTTTTTAATTTTATTTTTTTCTTATCAGTTACATTTTATTAACTCTGTATCCCAGCCGTGTCCCGATCCCTCATTCCCTCCCAGTCCCTCCCACCCTCCCTCATCTCCACCGTGCTCCTTGCCAAGTCCACTGATAGGGGGGACTTCCTCCCCATTCATCTGATCCTGTTTTATCAGGTATCTTCAGGACTGGCTGCAAAGCTCTCCTCTGTGGCCTAACAGGACTGCTCCTCCCTTGGGGGTGGGGAGGCCAAAGAGCCAGTCATTGAGTTCCTGTTAGAAATAGTCCTTGTTCCCCTCACTATGGGAAACCAATTGGTTACTGAGCTACCACAGGCTACATCTGAGCAGAGGTTCTAGGTTACATTCATACATGGTCCTTGGTTGCATGTCAGTCTCAGAAAAGACCCTGTGCCCAGATATATTTGGTTCTTGTGGAGCTCCTATCCTTTCCTCATCAGACTAACTCCCCTTCTTTCTTATGATTCCCTGTACTCTGCCAAAGGTTTGGTCATGAGTCTTTGCTTTGAAAACACTGCTAGTTAGAGTCTTTCAAATGCGCTCAGTAGACTCCTGTCAATGTTCAATATGCATCCCATCTGTCTTTCTAAATGAGGATTGATAATCTTACCCCATGTCCGCTCTCTTGATTATCTTTTTTAGGTGTATAGATTTCATTATGTTTATCATATCTTATAGGTCTATATAAGTGAGTATATTCCGTGTTTGTCTTTCTCCTTCTGGGATATTTTACTCAGGATGATCTTTTCTAGATCCCACCATTTGCCTGCAAATTTCATGATTTCCTCCTTTTTGATTGCTTAGTAGTATTCCATTGTGTAAAAATACCACAATTTCTGTACCCACTCCTCCGTTGATGGACATCTGGGTTGTTTCCAGGTTCTGGCTATTACAAATAAAGCTGCTATAAACATGGTTGAGCAAATATCCCTTTTGTGTACTTGAGCAAACTTTGGGTATATACCTAGCAGTGGTATAGCTGGGTCTTGAGGAAGCACTATTCCTAATTGTCTTAGAAAGCGCCAGATAGATTTCCAGAGTGGTTGTACAAGTTTACATTCCCACCAGCAGTGTAGGAGGGTTCCCCTTTCTCCACAACCTCTCCAGCATGTGTTGTCCCTTAAGTTTTTCATCTTGGCCATTCTGATGGGTGTAAGGTGATATCTCAGGGTCGTTTTGATTTGCATTTCCCTGATGGCTAATGAGGATGAGCATTTCTTTAGGTGTTCTCTGCCATTCGATATTCCTCTGTCCAGAATTCTCTGTTTAGCTCTGTTCCCATTTTTTAATTGGATTACTTGGTTTGCTGCTTTTCAGCTTCTTTAGTTCTTTGTATATACTGGATATGAGTCCTCTGTCAGATAAAGGGTTGGTGAAGATTGTTTCCCAATCTGTGGCAGCCGTTTTGTTCTGACGACAGTGTCCTTTGCTTTACAGAAGCTTTTCAGTTTCATGAGGTCCCATTTATTGATTGTTGCTCTTAGAGCCTGTGCTGTTGGTGTTCTGTTCAGGAAGTTGTCTCCTGTACCAATGAGTTCTAGGCTGTTCCCCACTTCTTCTTCTAACAGGTTTAGGGTATCTGGAAAAACCTTGTTTTTATTATCTAATTTTATTCCTACTTTTTAAAAATTGTGTGTGCATGTGGTATGCTGTATGTGTGGTTTAAGTGTGATTGTTAGTGTGGGTGTGTGTACGAGTGCATGTGGGAGTATGTGTGTATATGTGTGGCTTTGAAGACCAGAGTAATGTCTTTCCTCCATTAGTCTCCATCTTTACTTTCTGACAGTCCCTTCCTGACAGTGCTGGCCAATGAGCTCCAGAGATCTGCCTCCCTCCCCTCCTCTTCCTAGTGCTTGGGTGGGTCCAGGCAAAAAGCCACCATGCCAGGCTTTTAATGTGGGTGCTGGCAATCTAAATTCAGGTCCTTTTGCTGGCCTGACAGGCACTTTACTGATTGAAACAATTTCTGAACCCAATAATCTTATTTTTAAAATATTGTACTCAGAGATATTGTCTGATCTGGTTTATTTTACTTTCTGAGCACCCCCCTCCCCAGACATCATTTAATACCATCTCCTTAATCTTGACAGAAGCTGGGTAGCAAGCTGAGGACAAAGTGGAAAGATGGCCACGACAGTCTAACAAACCAGATTGCAGCTCTCCTCCACTGGGAAACAATTGTATACAGATGAGAAAATATTGAACATTCCTGACAGTAATTTAACATTATCCATTTAAAAGATATCTGACAATTTTAAAAATGGAAAATTTTGTTTCTCATCCCCATCAACAGATATTAAACTTTCCATGAATCCTTATGGCTATGTCAGTCTTCATGCCCATAATGCCTTTTAAGAATAAAACTTAGCAGAAAAATCTCCATAATAATCAGGAGATTTGGAAGAAACAAAATTACTTTTTTATTACAAGCGAGTGACAGCTTAAATCATTAAAATGCTTCTCTGCCCAACCCATTGGTTCCAGCTGGTGGCTCAGTCCTGACCGTGTAAGTATTTCCTAACTGGTAGTTTGATGCTGGGAGAAGCATTGGAGCCACCCCCTTCTTCTAGGTTTCAGCATCTATCTCTTAAAGGATTTGCCCAAAGTCCCACAGCCAGATGTGACAGGCTGAGCCTGTGACAGTCTGATCCTTCCTCCTGTGCTAAGTTGCTCTATGAGACCCCTGCTCTCTGGGAGGCTGGTGACATCCTTAAGTTATCCTGTGATATCCATTCAATATTGTGGAAGAAATTCCTGTGGAAAGGGAGTGTGCTGTGAGTGTCAGGACCTGAGCCAGCGTGATGTGCCCTGCTTGGAGGTCCTAAGCTTCAGTGTACAACTGGGTCATACAGATATAAAGGAAACTTAAGAGTCTGCTTTTCAAGACTGCACTAACTCTTCCTCAGGCAGCACAGAAGCAAGAACTCCACCGCACAGGCGAATGGTTACCCTGAATGTAACAACACCATGATATTCCCCCATCCTAACCTGACGATGTGAGGTGACCTTTGTGTCAATTCTCTAGAAGTTAGGAGGCACTGGCTTCTTGGAACCTAATTCTAAGCCAAAGATTTAGGATGAGGCAAGACCTCTTACGTGGCTGTCAGCTGGTTTCATTTATATTTATGTTTTGATTGAGGGAAAACAAAACAAAAATGGTCAGCGTATGAATAGAAGGCCGTGACTGAAAGACTGAAAGGAACAGTCCTCGCATGTAAGCCTGATCCAGAAAGCATCCCTGAATAGTGGGAGAGCAGAATGCAGGCCAATCAAAACTAGCCCCAACCTGACACCACAGAGGGAATCTTATGACAGGAAATCTCACACACAGTGGCTCCTGCTAACTGCCTCACCAGCCAGATGAGGACTGCCTCATTAACATGGCAGGAATTCCATGCCAGGGAAAATTGTCCATAAAATGGCTGGCTCTAACCAAGCAGCGAAACCCTTCAAAGTGCAGATTTCCACAGCCCATTACCACACAGAGGTGGGTCTTCAGTGATTGCCATGCCTGCTGCTCTCTGCCAAGTATACTAAATAAACTCACTTCCTCTTTATTCTCGCCTAAAGGGTGAAGTGTTTCACTAATCTGAAAAATCCCTGTCACAAACAACAGAGAAATCTGTTGTGTGTTTTTCTTGTTGGGGAGTGATGTCGTACCCAGGAGTGGATTCTAGATAAGGCACACGAAAACCTTCAAAAGAGAATCACTTTCCATTGCATATAGTCCAGGGAATGCATCATGACTTCTACCAGACCAGGAGGTCTGAAAAGTAGGAAGAAAAGCAATCTCAACCTGACAAAATTTCTAGAGAAGGGTGTTTACTGAAAAGAAATTTAGATCCAACTTTGTGAAGAAATACTCAGCAGGGCTTGGAGTTCCCGCCCCTCTCCCACTCCCCAGGCAGGTCTACTGAGTCAGGGAATGACACACGTGCCGATAGCTTCTCACATCTCCCCAGACTGAGAAGCACAGACTGAGGAATACTGGCTCTTAGCTCACGTCCTCCTCCCCTCTTTCGTTCAATCCAAGAACATAAGCTGCTGCCACACACATTCAGATGGGTCTTTGTCCATCTGTTATTCCTCTCTGAAATGGCCTCAGAGATATACTGGGAGATTTCCCCTTATCTCCCAGGTGATTTTTAATCCAGTCATGCTTACAATGATGGCCCGGCACACAAATAGCATCAAGTGTAAGGAATCCAATGCTGTTGAGAAGCAAAGCCGGATGACAAAAACTCCGTGTAGTCTCTTATTCTGACTTTAGCAAGATCATCACACACATTTTCACCATTCTCCAAAGGTCAAATCACAAATGTTCACTAACTGTCTACTCTTCACATTTAATTAACTGTGATGCAGTTTTCTACGGAAGAAATAGCTCACTTACCTTTTTCACTGAATTAAAATCATTGCAATATTTCTCATATCTGACCTCACACTTGATTTTGTCCACACATTTGTTGCCTGTGACCTGGCTGTCTTCTAAACCTTCAACTTGGATTTTATCTTCTTGGTCTACCCAGATCCCTTCAACTTGTATTAGCCCCTTTCCTCTATGATTCTGAGTATGCAAGCCCCTGTTTTGACTGATATTTTCAAGTGCATTAGTTTTTTTTGTAAGCCATTGTGTTGTAGGTATGTTATATCTGAGTCATCATTGCCTTCTGAGCATTAGGTGTCCAAAACAATTTGGGACTCTTTGCCTCTATGATGTTTAGTGTCTTGGGCTGAAGAGATGGCTCAGCTCTCACTTACTCTTACAGGAGACCTGGGCTTAATTCTCAGTACCCACACTGTAGCTCCCAACCATCTGTAACTCTAGTTTAGGAATACAATGTCACCTGACCTCCACAGGCTCCTACATGTGCGCGCGTACACACACACACACACACACACACACACACACACACACACACACGGAATAAACAAATCATTTGTTTTAAAAGAAGCTTAAATTTAAACAAGGAGAATGTTAACAGCCAGAATTGTTGGAATATTAACTTCATTAATTCATTCAGTACATGCATTGGGGGTTGGGCTGATGCTATGTACTTAAATGCTAAGTTCTGGGACCTAAGATCTGCTTGCATTCTCACGTACACAATACACCGGTCTTTGTTGTGTAAACTTTGCTCCCCAATTATCTCTAATTGGTTAATAAAAAATGCTGGACAGCCTGTAACCGGGCAGAAGAAAAGTAGGCTGGGCTTTGCTTTCCAGGCTTAGGGTCTCAGGTAGGGACCAACCTGATCTCTTAGGTCAGGAGGAGCAGAGAAGAAAGAAGAAAAATGGAGAGAGAGAGGATATAGTCTGATAGAGCAGATCCAGCCCAGACAGGATGAATATTGGCAAGTAACTTGGGGAATGTGGTTGGTAGATAGCCAGACTAGCTTAGGAAATCAGTTTAAATTGTACCTGCCCAGTTATTGTGCTTAAACCTTGTTTAAATAAATCAATGAGTTTCTGTCTCAATTATTTGGGAGCTAGCTTGGTCAGAAAAGCCTTTTAGAGTTTAATAAATATTCAACATACATACAAGTTTTTGTTGATTGCCTGTTTTGGCTCAAGTATAATAAGATAGCTTGGTATCTGACTTTATAGCACTTAAAATTTGAGCTGAGAGACAAATATTGTGTAACTAATTATAAAAATGATTTGTGGCCAGCATGGCAATAAAGAAGCACTGAATGTGAGAATGGCTAGATCACACAGAACATTTTAGGTTATGTTTAAATGTTCACAATTATTTTAAATACCAAGAAAAATTACTGAAGAACATTAAGATTGCAACATTATCAAATTAATTAAAAGTTTTGTCCCAATGCCTAGATGACTATTGGATGTGAGAACAGAAGAAGAGGATACATAATGGCTGTAACTCATATTACCCTGTATATGTTAAACAATGTGTGATGTAAATGGTAATAGAGAAAGTATATGGACTTAGGAGATTTTTAAGGGATAGAACCTAGAACCCACAGTCTCATATATATAAATGCATATATATATATATGCATTTAGGAGCCTGTGGAGGTCAGATGTGGAGGTCAGATGTAACTAGAGTTACAGATAGTTGGGAGCCACTAAGGTTGGGTACTGTATATCAGTCCCTGAATAAATGTATATCTGAAATGATTTCAGAAATGAATGGCTGCCAACTTTGCTTCCCTAGTCTTTCTTTTGAACCTGATATTCCACTAGTCTTTAGAAAGTATTCAAGCATGCCTTCAAAGCCCCTGGTATAGCTAAGTTTGCCAGTCATTTTTGGAAGGGAGGCTTGGGACACTAGATACTATCAAGGACAAGGCCTGGAGTGCCTTGTGCTGTCTGGAGGAGTGTTCTTAGTGTTGCTGTAATACAGGATGATGAAGAGCAGAGAAAAAGCAAGACGGTATCAGGTCTTTCCTATTGATAAAGGATATGGTTTTGCTGAAGGTTGTAGACAGGATGATGGGTAGTCTTTCAAGAATTGATGTTTTAGCAAGGTGTATGTGTATCTGAACTCACACCCTTCTCCCTCTGTGCTCAGCTGGGTTCTTCATAATTGCAAAGGAAAACTTCCTCCACAAAGTTTAAGAAAAGGGTGGGGTCCCTGATGTCCAGTTTCTTGCAACCTACCTCATGACATCTACTTTAGCCCATATTATAGGAACTATGACTGCACGTCTTACCAAATAATGTGTTAGAAAAAAAACCCAAAACCAAAAAACAAACAAACAAACAAAAAAAACCAAAAAAACCCCAAAGCCAACCAATCAATCAACCAACCCACCAACCAACCAACCAACCAACCAATCAAAACCCTACCAAAGTATTTCTAAAAGTTCTAGCTTTCTGCCACAACCAGCACCCTGCCACTCTGTCCCACACAGTGTGCTAAATATAAGCCTTCATCTGGCTGAATACTGTATAAACACAGCACTAGATGGCGGCAGAGCTTCTCCTTCGTGCCTTGGGGAAAGTGCACCGGCACCATGCTGGGAAATGGCTGAGTTCCAGCTTCCATGGTACCTGAATTAAAAAGGCAGGGAGAGTGCGAAGAGGACAGCAGCCCAGCCCCATCAGTTTAGCCTGATCAGCATCCACGATGCTCACAGAGCGAGTTTCCTGAGTGTGCTTGTGTGAGGAAGTAAAACCACTCACATTTTCTTTATAAGCCACAAATTAATTTCCTTTAAGTAGACTCGTTTTTCCCCCCCTCACTAAATTTCTTCATTACATGGGGGTTAGTCCTTCAGAAATGAAAGCCTGTCCTTAGATAGTATTGCAGACCCCAAGGAAGGCAGCAAATATTTTAAAAAATAGACTATGAAAAAGAAAATAACAACAACCAAAAATGCAGACTTTGCTGATAAAACGTTTATAGGTAATTCTAAAATACCAGTGGCATTGGACTCTTCCAAATAAGCCGGAAAACAAAGCATTGAAAGGGGAACTCAGTGTCATTTCTGTTTCTTTAGGAGTAAACCATCACACTTTTGTGAGGCTTACCCTGTTGGACTTCATTTTTCTATTGTCTTGAACTGTCTTATCTCCCACATACTGAATGTATTTAACAAAAATTCTTTCTATATTCAAACTTGGACTCTTTCCAAGTATTATCTCATGCTTGAATCTCAATGCTTATGTGAGATTGTATATGTTTGTCAGGTGGTTGGTATTTCTCACGAGGTGGTGAAGATTTTACTAGGTGTTATTTGCATAATGCGTCATAGTTTACAGATGTTTTAAACCTACTATCTCTAAAATTCTTTATCACACTATGTTAGATAATTATTGTATTAGTCTGTTTTACTGATGAAAAAGAAAGGATCAGAAAGGCTAAGCAACTTGCCCACAGCTCACACACATTTTAAATGAGAAAATAATGGTATAGGCTTAGGTTTTTTACTTTAAAGCTTTGGAACTTTTTACTGTTTCTCACTGCCTCCAAGAGGTTGTTTGATTAAAAAAAATGTGTTCATTTATCTACAAAAGCATAGAGGTGTATAAGGAAGAAAGAGAACAACCCATTGTTACACTGTTACAAGGGCAGTCGTGGTTACAGGGTAGGGAGGCGTTTGGAGTCAGCAAGAAGCAATGTGTGGCTAGGTGGCTCATCTATGTTTCAGGCACAAGAGGTGGGTTCAAGTGGCTGTGATGGCCATCAGGAGCCATAGTCGAATCTGAGAGGTATTTAGGAGTTACACTTAGCAGGCTTTGGTGACTGGCTGGGAACAGACATAAAGGAAGAGGATTGTTAAGGATGGATTTTAGAAGGAGCATCAGGTTGCTTAGAAATGATGATTTTTTTTTGAAATTGAAATTTCAGCAGAGGAAATGCCTAATTACGTTTCCTGGAATATTTTTAGCCTCTATTTTCCTGATCTGACCTACTGTCTCCAGGAAATCTCCCTGTTTTCCCAGCTTTGAAGCTGAGTTTTCCCTGTTTGTATATGAGAGCAACTGTAGCCACCTGAAATAGATTCAGTTGCATTCTCCCCGAAATGTGACAATTGCCTGTGGCTTTGGCTCTTGGCTTATACTTGAGAAGTGTTTTGTTTTGTTTCTTCTGAAGCAGTAATGAATTAGTTGGTTTGGACATCCAGTTCAGCATGGAAAATGGCTTTCCTACTAAGAAAAAAATAATTCTACCACAAACAGTGTATCTAAACCAAATATGGAGATGGAGGAGTTTAGGAGGAATTTAGCCTCCTAAAATAAGGTGAATTCTTGTTTGAAATATTTTGCTTTATAGACCAAGGAGACTACATGTAATCAGAAAGAGGAAGGAAAATATTCTAGAAATCACCGACTGTCAAATGCCTTGAGGGAATGGAAAGAGAACCAGATAAAATGGGGGGAAATGGTTGCTTCCAGGAGCAATAAATCATTGGCTTTATTTAAATAATACAATAATTACTGATTAGTCATCTCACTTATTTATTCTATAAGACATATTGATTACTGGGGAGACAGAGGCGAGGAGGGTACTGATCTCACCACAGCCTCCTCCAGGGAGACAGAAACACGGGGCGAAGGTAGTATGGCATGTCTGGTGTTATAACAGAGGTACTGACACTGCTCTGGGAATACGGATGAGAGAAATTCATTCTGTTTGAGAGTGTGGTCAGGGCCAGATGAAGACAGGAGGTGACATTTGAGCTGCTCTTTAAATAATGAATAGGAATTCCCCCAGTAATCAAATGGGAGGAGCAACATAAGCCAGAAAATGTACCATCAAGTTATAAAAGAATTACAGCTTCTGCCTGAGAAAAACATTATGGGATGGACTCAGAAAGGAAGAACGGTTTTGGCCTGGATTCCTTAATATAAAAAATATTTTAATGTGGGTTAGCAAGAAACTTTATAGCATATTTTGAAAACACATGGTTTATATGCGTTCAGGGGGAATGTAGTCATGGCTTAGGACTTATGATGTCTGGCAGGGAGGCATGCCCAAAAAATATTAAATAGAAATTTTACAGCGAGGGGGATTTCTGATATAAAATGAACATCTAGGTACCAGAAGTAAACATCTGGAAACTGTTTGGGGATTGATGCTCTTTGCCCTGCAATTACGTGCATGCTCACAAGAAATGAACTAGAACCTACGTGACCAGAACAAGATAATAATAAGTGATATAAAACGTGACACGAATGTTGGATGAAGCAATTAAAATCTAAAGATGTCCATTCTTAAGAGATTTTTAAATGAGATGTTGCTCCAATGAAAATCTCAGTGAATTTAAATATCTGTAGAAATATTAATACCACGTAACGGCAACTTTGGAAATCAAAGACTAATGGGAGACACTCCTTGTTCACGGATACAGGTTAAGTTAGCTGAAATAGAATGCTATTGGAACCAAACAAAACCAGACCCAAAGCTTACTAGAACACCAGGAAGAGCTTAGAAATAAATTCCAACAGGCAGAGAAGAAGTCATGGAAAACTCACAGCAAGAATAATTTATTCTATAAGTGACATTGACAGAGTATGTGAGCCATAAAGACCGCAATCACAGCTTTGTGCGGAGCCACAGTTAAGCGTTTGACCTTATTGCATTAGTCAGGGATCATGATCACAAGATGGATTCTCCAGAAGAAAGTTTTATTATGAAGTGGCTACACACAGCCTGTCTGAAGATCCAGGCTGGAGATGCAATGTGGGGGAATAACAGTTAACAGCAGAGTGTGAACTGGCCCAGCAAGCAGTAGAGCGATAATCACAGCTGACACTGTTACTTGGGGATTCAACTTTGCTGCCACTCAGCACTGAAACACTACGTTTCTCCATCAGACGCAAAATGATTGCCACCAGAGACTTTCTCCTAGCTAGCTGTTCAGGACGGAAGTCTCTGGTGGGTGAGAAGACATGGTTGGTCCATATGCCTATACTAATGCGGCCAAAGGATAGGGAGGACGGGAGACTGTGTGTTCTCCATGTTCAGTCTGGGTGTCTCAGATATTTCGAATCACTCCAACAACTTGAGGATAGCCAGTAGGGATAGAAAACACGCTGTTAGACTCTCTCCTTTGTTCAGATGAGAAAACTAAAGATTAAAAAGGTTTTTAAAAAAAAGTCACCAAGTCTCTGAAGCTAAGAAGTGATGGAGCAAGAGCCTGAAGTCTTTCAAACTCCAAAAGCCATGCGCTATCTGCCAAGGACACAGCATATGACACACAAAGAAGGAAACCTCAGGCAAATCCTAAAAATGCAGATTTCAAGTTCAGCACATCTGGACAGGGCTCCTTGAGAAGGGACAGTAGACAATGGGGGAGGACAGGATGACAGTGTCCAGTGTCAAGGTTTGTGTCCACCCCAGTCACAAGTTATACCCACAGTGGCCAGTGTGATGATGGTATTTGGAAATGGGACCATTAGGAGAGAATTATCTCATAATGTTGGAATCCCATGATGGCATTAGTGTGCTTAGAAAGAGCGACACAAGAGAGGAGATAGATTGTTTCCCCCTTTCCTCTTTGTATCCAACCAGAATATGGTCATAAATAAACCTGAAAGAGATACTGGGCCCAATAGGCCCCCTGATATGGGACTTCCCAGCCTCCCAAACTATGAGAAAGACATGTTAGGCTAAGCCACCCACTTACTGGTGTTTTGTCACAGCGACTTGAGCTGACTAACACCTGTGGTGTAGTTTGGAACACAGAGCAGAAAAGAAGAAATGAATGGCAAAGGCCATCAGAGTTGTGACCCGACTGTGGTTCATATCAGGAAGAATCCAGCACCAATAACTGTTCATCAGTATCTTTTCTGGAAGCCCCTCATCCTTTCCTCTGCCTTGCTCACCTATCACCTTCCCCCTCTTCATGTATATAAAAATATCTACAGTAAGGAACTGTACACTTAAGGGAGGAGCAATAGGGCTATAAAATGCTGAGGAATTGTTTTGTATGTGAGGAGAGGGATTGGATTATGCTACTGCTTGAGTTAGCATAATAGAAGACATAAAGAATATTTGCAAGCATTTGGAAGGCCAGTGAGCGAGACAGAAGTCAGAATTGCCCTTCATTTCTCTCATTCTCCAGAAGTGAGAAACAAAGATACCAGAATGGAGTGAGATTTGCACTCAGCTGTAAAAAGAAATTTGTAACAGTTTGAGAACTATGTAGAAGGGAAATGGCCAAAGACAGGTCCTTCTGAGTTCCATTAGAGGGAAGGCTCTGTGGAACCCAGGCAGCCAGGAAAGTATGACTGAGAACAAGCAGGTGACAGGCAAGAGAAACTGAGTCTTTTGATCTTTAAACTATATTAAATTAGAAGGCATGTAGCCAGGTATAACTAAGTTTTGGTTATTTGAATAAGTAGGATATAATTATTGAAAAAGTGATCCAACAACTTTTGAGGCCATAGAAACTTCTGGTAGTTGGGAGGAGGGCAGCATGAGAAGATAGCCTTTTCCAGAAAGATGCTCTGGTGTCTTTGATGCCAATTCTTTTCTTTGGACTAAGACTCAACAGGACATTCCATGGAGAGCCATAAATTTTTACTGAATGAAAAATAAACAGCAATGAAGAATACAGAATTGTTGTCACTAGGAAGAAAGAAAGGAAAACGAGAAAAGTAGACCTTCCCCCTCCCCTGCTGAAAAGCAAGCAGCTATAAGGCAGCGATCACAATAAAACTATTAAGTCTATTTTTATAATTATTGGACATCTGTGGTGTGACAGAAACTATATACCAGGTTTTACAAACACTGTTCAGTTCATTTTAAAAACTCCAGGATGTGGTATCCATATAATTGTCCATTCCATAGATAGATGTGAAGTAGCTGTTCGCAAGTCATGCTGGAATTATTAAACAGGCAATTTAAATATACTATAAAAAGATCTTCAGCATCTGAAGTTCATATATAAAACTTTATAATCCAAAGTTCCTGTGACAAGGAGCTCTCTTTTTTTTTCGTGCTACATTAATTAGACACACAGATCTCACAGTTCTGTCTTATCTGCTGTCTCTCTTGGATAGAGCTGGGCTAAGCCAGATGGATCCAGTTTGGACTGATAGGGGTTCTCGATGTTTATAAAGAACATCTACCCGTCTGCTTGGTAGTCATGCAAGCATGAAATAGAACAGCTTTTGCATATTTATTTCCACTTCTTCTTGCCAAGCAGGGATGAGGATTACACGGTCACTTAGAAGTCTGACTGTCCATTTAGGAGCCCACTGTAACACTCAATAGAGTGCAATTATAGAGTAAGAACATTTTCCCCTCTTACTCCTCACCCTTGAGAGGTAATTGTGGTGCCATTAACCGTATGGGTACCATTTGGATTGATTCAGTCCTTCTCTCTTTGCAGGTCAGGTTTCCAAATGACTCATCTGAGCACAACCCCAGAAGCATAAAGAGTCCCCCTGTGTTGCCCAGTCCTTTTCTTTGAATTTTAGTTGAACATGTATGTGTTCATGTACGTTCCTGTGTGTGAAGACCAGAGCTCTGTCAGTGTCAGATATCTTCTTTGATTGCTCTCTGTCTCTGTCTCTGTCTCTGTCTCTGTCTCTCTCTGTATGTATAGCAGGTACATGAAGGTCAAAAAACAACTTGTGGGGGTCAGGTCTCTTCTTCCACCAGGTGGACTCTAGGGATTGGGCTCAGGTCATCGGGCTTGGTGGTAAGTGTCTCTCCCCACTGAGCCATCTCACTAACTCCATCTTTATTTTTTTTGAGACAGAGTATACCGCTGAACCTGGAGCATGCCCATTGGCTAGACTGGCAGACCAGTGACCTCTAGGAATCTACCCATCCCTACTTCCACAGCAGTAGGATTACAGGTGTTTGCTGCTATACTCTGCTTTTACAGAAGTGCTGGGGTTTGAACGTGGGCTCTTGGGCTTGCATGACAAGCCTTTACGATCTAAGACATCCCTCCAGCTCCTATTTCCTTTTTTCTTTTGTTAGTAACCCTGTTGCCTTCTGTTCAGGCTTGTATTGACAAGATAAGGGAAGAAGGAAGAGTGGACATAATTTTATAGCTCCTGAAGTTTCAATAGCTAGGCTCTGAAAATGGAGATAATGACAGACATTTACGCTCAGCCACAAGACTGTAAAATATGCTTCTATTCAACAGATTATAGGTGATAGCGTTTTCGCCAGAATGTTTTTCCATAGGCTCTGAAGTCTGGAAACAACATTAATGAGTGTGTGTAACTCTGAATGGAGTTTTCAGTCTCAGCCTCTTTGAAGATGTATAGCTTCCTCTGTGTCCCACAGAGGGCACTGGCCACTATTGGACCATGCTGAATTTCCCACATGTCCTTTCATATTTCCCACGCCCCTTTAGTAAGTCGTTCACCTTAAGGTTGCTTCCACTCAAATCAAGCAGCAGGAGCTGTGCATAGAAACTGTGATATCCTTCTACGCGGCACCTGGCAGCCCCTGACATCAGCGCTGCCAAGCTTCCTGCTTTGTGTCTTCTTTCCCCTCTGCCTGTTTCCAAGCAGAAACAAAGAAGCAACTTTCACTATCTGACACCAGATCTAGTTAGGGCACAGATCTAAGAAGTGATAGAACTGTAAGAGACATTACCTTATCAGATAGAGCAATGTTCTTCTAACTACAAATTAGCAAAACCGATAGAATGAAATGCCTGTTAAATATGGTCGCTGAATCTTCGGCTCTGTTCTTCCTGAGAAGGGAAGCCATGTCTGATTTTGAATCAGAGTTGACCTTACGTTTGTCTAACCAATAGAAGGCAGCAGGAGTCATTCTGGTGCATCTAATGTCAGATCATGAGAACTTTGTTCCTTCTACTTACGCCTCTTGAAGAGTTCATTGAGGGGACACTTTCTAGATACAAAGTCCAGGCCAAATGGAGAAGTCTGGTGCTGCTGTACAGTTGACATCCAGGGCTGAGCTTCTGGCTGATGGGCACATGACAGAGCTCTTGTGGATCTCCAGCTTAGGTGGAGATCCCCAGCTCTGCAGCCCCAGCCTACCTGTGACGACATCTGCATGAAACTCACCAAGCAAAACTACCTGCTGGAGCCCAGAGCATCTTGAAATCACAGTAATATGATTTTAAGTAGTCAGTTGTTTTCCACACAGTAGTATATAAAAACATACATAATACTATATAAAAACATAGGTTTTTAATATGATATAGAAATGACAGGTTGTGGAGAGATGGCTATACAAATGTGACGGTGTGAGCTTGAATCCCTAGCATTGAAAGCCAGACAGTGATTCACGTCTGTAACCCCAGCGTTGGTGGTGGAGACAGGTGGATTCTGGGAGCTTGCTGGCTAGCCCACCTACCCGACATGAAAATGGCAATGTTCGGGTTTAAAATACAGTAGAAAACCATAGAGAAAGACATCCAACATACTCCTCTGGTCCCTTCATGCACATACATGGAAACACACAACCTACACATACAAGTATATATGCCACACGCACACTCACACACAGCATACAAAGGCTGAGTGTATTCTGTCAAAATTTGCCTACTTTATGTCTTAAAAATTATTTTTAAATGTGTGTGCTATGTGTGTGTGCTATATGTGTGTAGGTGCCATGGAGGCCAGGAGAGGACATTGGCATTGGATTCTGAGGAGCATCTCAATAGGAATTAACAATAAGAACAAACAAAAAGCAAAATCTGTAGAAGTAAAGAAATAGTAAGGTTGAAAAAAAATGAGTGAACTATAGACTGAGTGGAAAATATGCAAGATGAAGAAGATAAAATTAGGTTCTTAAAAACAAAATCATCAAAAGCAAATCCCTACACTAGATATATAACTAAAACCCAGAGGATCATTAATGAACATTCTAAAAATCCTTATGCTAACACATTGGGAAAACTGCCTGAAGAAATGGAGGGTTTCTGGACACAGGTAACCCACCAACATGAACTCTGGAACAGAGCGACAACAGGTGAAGACGGTGAAGCAAGAAAAGAACCCTCCAACAAGCCAGCCAGCCAAGCAAAGCCCGGCAGCTGCTGGGTTAGTTGCTGGATTTTGGCAGCTCACTAAGGAAGAACTAACACTAATGCTCCTCAAGCCCATTTCATAAAATTAAAAAGGAAGGGGCTTTTCTAAGCTCATTTAATGAAGACAGAGTTACCCTGATACCAACACTTGATAAGGATCTGACGAAAACAGGCCTATCTCCCTGAAGCACATAGATACAAAAATCTTCAAGTAAGCTCATGCCCGATTGAATCTTACATAAAAACTCATATGAGGTCATCAAATTGCTTTCATCAATAAAACCAAATCAGCAAATGTCACACAGCACGTAAGTCAAATCAAAGATAAAATCACACATCTTAAGAGATGGGGGGAAGAGCTAGGATAAAATTTGGGATCTCCTCTTGATTGAAGTCTTGAAGAAATAAGGTACGGAAGGGTCATACCTTAATGTAATAATAATTTTTCTCTATCCTGGCTGTTTTAAATAGTGGTTCAGCAGGCATGTACATGCAAGACATCCATGCAACATATCTAAAACATATAAAGAACTCTTAAAAGGCACAAGAAGTCAATCTAATTAATACTTTGGCCCAATGATATAGGTTCTTCCCCCAAGAAGAGACAAGAATGGCAGGAACATAGGAAATGAACTCTGCACTGTATTAGGAAAGTGAAATAAAACACTGAAATGCCATTATACATTCTGGTAGACGCATACAACTCTTACAAAGGCCAGCGAGGATGTAAATAGCAGGGGTCTTCTGATATGAAATTAAAAATGACACAGCCATTCAAGAAAAAAGTTGGGCAGTACCTAGCTAACATACTCATATCGTACAACCTGGCACTCACTCTCATATTTACCAAAATAAGCTTAAGAATTATATACACAGAAAAACCTACACACAAATGTTCATAGAAGATTTATTCATAATTACCTAAATGTGGAAAGTACTAAGATGGACTTCAGAAGGCGGATGAACCATTCTTTGTACAGATAGTGAAATGTAAACCAGTGCTGAGAGGAAATGAACTATGAAGCTACAGATAGACATGGCAGAAATTTAGGTGTGCATTAGTTAAAGAGTTAGAAACAATATAAAAGTTACATACTATGATTCTAACTATTTAAAATTCTATAAAAGGGAAAAACATAGGCAAAACCATCATAGACTGCCAGGGGCTGGAGGGAGGGAAAGAGGAATGGGTAGAATATCAAGATTTCAGGGAAGTTATGCTGCTCCATGAGATACTCTAGTGTGTTTGTGTGTGTGGGGGGGTACATGTCCTTATAAATTTGTCCCTAAGGAATGCACAAGAGTGAGAGTGACTAGAATGTCATTGGGTGACAATGATAAGCCAGCACGGACTTGGGTTCTTCAACAGAAACACATTTGCCGCTGGTGGAACATTCTGTGGTCATTGTGCCAACAAAAAAAGAAGAAGACAGGTGGTGGTTTGCAAATCTTTAATCCCGGCGCTCAAAAGGCAGAGGCAGGCCTGTGAATTTGAGCCCAGCCTGGTCTACAGAGGGAATTTCAGGACAAACATGGCTATACAGAGAAACCCTGCCTTGGGAAAGAAAGGAAAAGGAAAGGAAAGAAAAAGAACTAGTGAATTTACAGTGTACACTGTGCTTTGAACTTCATGTATGTTATGGAGTCAGTAACTCTAGCTAATTAACACAGGCTGTATAACACACGCCTCGATTTTGCAGTGTGAACACGTTACATGCACTGTTAGCGCTCTCCATGAACGCAGTGTTTTACTAACTATGGCCATGAGTACTGGTGTTATCGTGGTAGACTTTGCCCAAGTTTGTAGTAACCCTACAACCCTTCCAAAATATGTCTTTTAAAAAGAAAACGGTAATGAATGAATCAGAAACTGAAAAACTTCTCAATAAAGCAAAATTTAATAAAAAGATTTAAGGATCTCTTTGGCCTTGTCTTAACAGAAAAGATAAGATAAACTCACCCATCATAGGTAAGTGAAACACAGTCTCACTGCTCGAGAATACACAGCACTGGCTTTACGTGTTCGCATAAGAGGACTAACAAAATGTCAAGGGTCAGCTGCTTGAGTAGGGGATTTGTTCTTTGTTCAGAAAAACACAAGCACAAAATATTTCTGACTCATTTATAACATGAAAACAATTTATCACCTCGTCACTCTTAAATAAAAGGTTCATTTCAAAGAGCACTCAGCCTTGACAGGTACCATATGTCCGGGAATGCTTACTGGATAGAAGTCTGGGTGTGATGATTGCTGTGTGCAAGGGTGGCAAGCAATTAATCCTTCAGTTAAGCTTTTTATTCTGATCAGAGAGGTGCTAGATCGTTGATGGAGGGTAAAATAACCAGATCTTCTCACTTGAGAACATCAATATGAGAAACAGTTAAGTTAGTTTTCCAGAGGCCAAACATTAACTAGCATTCAATTACTTTTAATCCCATTTGAAAAATAATGTAAAATAATATTCAGCAAAGAATCTGCTCATTATCTAGCTAGTAGCTTAAATGCGTCCTAGAACAGTATTGTATATGTATATGTTTATGTATATGTATACATATACATATATATATATATATATATATATATATATATTTAAAGGAGGTCACTGATATGTCTCTGAACTATTAACACAAGAAACATATTCCTTCTGGAACAAATCAGGACCATCTATTGCTTAACATTATCTGGTCCTGAATGTTAGCTATCACCATTCCCCAATAGTTTTAGAAGACACTTACTTTAAAGACAGGAGACCCTGAGATCAGGGGCCATCCATATCCTTTCCTGACTCTTGCTTTCATTACATTTCACCTGGACAGTATCATAACTGAAATTCCTTCTTCGAGACCGAGCCTTACTCCATCGGTTGCAGCACACATGGGCCTTAAGAGCTATTTTCAGCTAATACAGAAAGTGCTTACCTCACTTTCTGAGCCTAGATTCTACCATTCAGAGTAAAACATACCTGGCATTTTACACTTTACTCGCGGCTTATCTATTCAACCCTTTCTTTTCAGATCTTCGAAATCTCTGTAATTTCCAGCCCATCCACTGCATAGGACAAAACCTTAGAGGATCCTTGACCCCTTACTTCCTCTTCCATGCCATATCCAGAGATGTACGAATCCATTAAATGCATCACATTTTCTGCTCTAAAGAATATTTTAAATTCTTAAATGATGACCAAAAAAAAAAAAAAGCCATTATGAATAACTGGGAAATACATCAGTGTTTCTTGAATATACCCCTTCTGTATCTCAGGTCAGTTTCAAGAAGTATCCCTGATTTATATTTTTGCAAGTAAAGAACTTGAAGGCAACACTGAAAGCAAGGCAAGGACCCAGGCTACATTAGCTGTCACAGAGACAGAAGAACAAGTACCATAATGCCTTTCGACACTGGACACAAAAGGTCCCTTTGGTGCCTACTCTGTGCTCTAGTGGAGGGGCATTGTCAGACCAGAAGTCTGTCCAGGGGAGCACAGGAGGCGGATGGTGGAAGGTCACCACTCTCATGACATCCCTGTGGCCTGAGTTGTTGGTTATGAGTAGCTTTGGATTTGGCAGAAAGGGCTGCTCCTGCTGGCTGATTTGTCAACTCTGTAGGGCAGGAAGTCAAAACAGATACTCACTTCAAAACCTACATACACAGCTGCTGTTTTTTTTTTTTTCCTAATAAGTGTAAGACAAATTAAAAATACTGAAGTTTTCACTTACGTGATTATGGAAGCCATAATCTAGAGTAAAGCAGAGGAATTGAAGCAAATGGTATACAGGGAGAGGTATGCTTTTCACTGGCTTGGATTTATATTACATGTTAAATAAAACAATGAAATAGTATAGTAACTATATGCTATATAAAATTAATTGTGAAAGAAGTTGCCGTGACTGGACAGACAGAAAACATTGCTCTGGGTCTTCAACGAGGGAGCTGCAAAGACAGTAAGATTTTATGAGTGTCTGTCAAGGATCAGCCTTGAGCAAGAAATAAGAAATTTGGACTTTGGTTGGAAGAATTCCAAATAGTTGTCTATATTTTGTTATTAAAGCAAATTTAATTTCTTTTTGAGAATTTCCCCACCTCCTATTTGATTATGTCACACTCTTGCTTAAGGGACTACTGACTCCTACATGCCTTTCAGAAAAATCTCATATTTTTCCGGTAGTCTAGACAGCCCAGAAAAACCAGCTTTGCCCTCCTATAACTCCCAAGCCTCTGCAGCTTGCAGCTTGCTGCTTCCTGAATTCACTGCAGGACTGGTTACAGATAACTATCTGCCTTTGCTCACTTTCACCTGCCTAGAAAGCAAGTCCTCTTTCGTCTGTAAACTTAGCAGAAGTGGAGGTTGGGGTTGAGGGCTAACCTTTTTTGATAATCTTGCCCATATCTCTAGATGGACTTATATTTCCCTGTGTCTGGTAGAATGTATTGTGAAAATCTTGATGAAAATTGTGCCAGTGCACAATTTTGTGAGTTTTTCTCTCCCCCACCGCAGTTTAAACCCCTAACACTAGATAGGAAAGAAACAAGGATGGAGGGGAGAGGGGAATTAGGAAAATCCCTGAATCTAATTTCTTGTAGCTGACCTTAGCTACTTTGTAAGTTCTTCTTTTCCCCACCCTTTATCCTCCCTCCTCCATTTTACTCCTATCACTAGATAGGAGATAAAGAAGAGAGAGAGAAGGAGAGCAGAGGGAGAGGAAGAGAAAGAGAGATCCCTGAATCTAATTTCTTTCTTTTTGTTTCTTCTTTGAGCACCACTAACAAAGGGCAACCAACCCAACCCCCACTGAATGACCAGAAACCACCCACCCTGCCTCATGGGGCTCTAGCATTTGCCCTCTGAAAAGTTCCCAGGATTCTAAAGGTCACAAAATTACAGAAATTAATTTTCAGTTGGCAAAATCATGTTTCTGATAGAGCACAAGACAAATCATGGTCAGCTGCTGTAGACAGTATGAAGCAGCTCTACACACACACACACACACACATACACACACACACACATATATATACAAACTGTGGCACTTACTTTTTTCCTGGTTGGTTTATTATTTGATGAACAGGGAATGTGAGTACTTCCATCTTTGTGTCAGTCTTGGTTTAAAGAGAAAAGAATACATATATTAAAAGTATATTTTTAGGTAATGTGAGGAATAGTGGATTTCCCTGTAACATTTTACCTACAAATGTATCATCATATGTTGCTGTTTTTCACCCTGTTGCTCCTTTCTTCCTCCTCCATAACTTGCTGATCTCTTTTCTCCCTGGTAAAATTTCCTCCTTTGGAGTTGGAGACATGGCTCACTGGTTAAGAGCATTGGCTATTACTCCAGAGATCTAGGGTTCAAGTTCCAATACCCACATGATGGCTCATACTTTCTGTAACTTTAGTTCCAGGAGATCCAATGACCTCTTCTGACTTCTGTGGGCACCAGACACACGTATTGTATAGTCACACATGCAAAACACCCATACACAGAAAATAAATCGACAGCAACAATTCCCAAAACTTTTCTTCTACGTTCACATTACATGTGTCTGTGTTTATACATGCATATGTTTATATCTACCTGGCTAAAATCTGGCTTTGGCATGTAAAGAAAGTGGCTGGTATTTTGTCTTCTTTCCACTCATTACCATCTTTGTCACCCTGCTTCTTTTAGATATGTCTTTTTCCTCTCAAAGTCTCTCTTTTACTTCCACATTATATAAATACATAAAAATAGGTGGCTCTAAAATAGCATTTCCTAGGGTACTATGGGGGATGATAGTCTACCGAAGCTTTAAACATATCAAGTAGACGCAATCTCTATGTTGCCAAGAACTCATTTGAAGTTAGGGGTACACTGAGTTAGTGTGGCAAGAGGGAGTTCTGGGAGGTGGGTATTGAGAACTTTAATAGTTTCACAAATTCTGTGTAGTGTATTCTATTGTGTAGGCCCACAGAGTTTTGAATGCACATTTGTATTATCAATGTACTGGTATATTAGGTTCCATGCAAAATAAATAAAAGATAACCTTATTTAGATATAGTCTAGTGAAATGTTAAAATCCAAATAGAGGAGAACAAAACTCTTGGGGCAGACAAAAGTAGCTTTCTTGGAAAAGAAGAATAAAATATGATCTGCTCTAAGGAAAAAAATAATGGACATGCATGAAAGGAAAACAAGCCAACAAATAAAAACAAAGCAAACAAACAAATTCAAATCCCCAAATATGCCAAGTATCTGAAGTTTCTGTTAAACAATGGTATGTTCTTCTACACACAAATTTAGAGGAAACACGTAATCCAATTATTTGCCTAAAGAAGTTACTTGATAATATTCATAACACTGAAAAAATGTGTACCTAGTGAAAGCAGCTTCAATGAATAAAACTACAGCCAGTCAGTGATGGCACAGGCCCTTAATCACAGCACTCAGGAGGCAGAGGCAGGTTGAACTCTGAGTTCAAGATCAGCCTGGTCTACAAAGGGAGTTCCAGGACTGTTAGAGCTATACAGAGAAACCTTGTTTTGAAAACCAACAAATCAAACCAAACTGTTGGGGTTGGTCTGATGTTTGTTATTTGATGCTAATTACTGGCCCTCAATATCTGGCTACTGCCCAGATACACCTATCCTTGTTGTATAAACCTGCCTAAGACATTATACCTGATTGGTTGATTAAAGACCTATACCTGGGCAGTGCAGAATGGGGTAGGCATGGCTAAGGTTCCTGGGAACCAGACAGATGGGAAGAAAGGGGGAAGGAGGACACCATGATGTGTTAGTGTAGAGAAGAAACCACATGGGCCAGGAGGAAGGACTCCAAGGATGGTGTGTATGGAAAAAAATATTCATAAGAGTATTTATAAGCAAGTGTTCATAAGATTATGGATGGAAGGTAGCCCAGACAAGGATGGATAAAGAAGATGACACTGGATGGGGGCTGGGAGATGGTGGTGAGGCTATTGAGACAGCACAGGTGAAATATCTGCCCAACCCAAGGTAAGTAAGGCAATTATAAAATTTAACAGGAGTCTATTTCTTATTAATTGTGATAGTGGACTAAATGATACCACCGTGGTAAAAGTAGGGCAAATAATAAATGTTATTTAGCCCAACACCCATTTTATTTACTACAACACCAAACAAACAAAATTAATAAAATTACAGTAATGTAGTATATAAAAATTTAAATAGTAGCTATAATGGATGACACTTGTTAAGGAGAAAAATAAGGGGATGTTAACAAAATTTGCCTGAAAAAAAATCCACAATGAAATAAATCTAAGTGTTTTGGAGCTATGTGGAAAATGATCAAGTTTGCTAAAATAACAGAGACAATCAGATATTGAGAATATGGTACTTCTGCCTATCAAATGGTCAGAGATTTACGTTACAATCTTTGTTGGAATGGAATGAAATAGATACTTTGCTCTGTCAGCAATGGCACTGCAACTAATAAGAATTTTAATTTAAAGATTAACAGTTCTAAAAATAAATTTATGTTCTTTGAATAGAGCATTACTTGAAAATCCACCCTTGGGGAGATTTACCAATGCTACTGTCTTCTTGAGAACATATAGAAGCCGAAGTGAACACGTGAGATGTGCAATCCCGAGATGCCCTGCTCTCCCAGTTGATTAACATTTCATTTAAGACAAAAGTCTATGCTGGAAATAAGTCTCTTCACAACTTTAAGTGATTTCTTCGGTGCTGTTCACCCCCATGGATTTTGATACAGCCTGTGGCAACAATCTGAACCATGGTGATTCTGTTTATGTGGCTTCCTTTTCGTTACTGAAGCTTTGGGGATCCTGACCTTATTTTATATTTTCTGGGCATTTTCAGTGTCTTTCCATTTTCAAACCATGATTGTTTCTGAAAATTTATTATGTTATTCCTGTCATTCATTATTGTTGCTGTTGATTACTATAATGACGATCTTTCTCTTCTTTCTTTCTTTCTCTGAGGCAGAGTTTTTCAGTAGCCCATGGGGACTTGAAGTCTTTATCCTCCTGCCTCAGGCTCTTGAGTGCTGGGATTAAACATGTGGGCCATAGGCTGGGGAGATCACTCAATGGTTAAGAGTAATGACTGTTTTTCCAGAGGTCCTGAGTTCAATTTCCAGTACCCACATGGTGTCTCACAACTGCCTGAAACCTCAAGATCTGATGCCCACAGACATATATGCAGGCAAAACATCCATGTACGTAAAATAAAATAAAATAAAATAAAATAAAATAAAATAAAATAAAATAAAATAGAAAAGTGTGTGTCACAGTGCCAAACCTTCATAATAGTTTGATCATTTTTGAACAAAGGAGGAGGCTCATTGATTGAAATGTTTGCCATAAAGAGTATGAGAGTTTGAATCTCCCAAACCCACTTTTAAATGCTGAGTGGGTTTGATAGCACATGGTGGGTTTGATAGCACATAGGACTGGTACCATTCCAGTCCTGAGACAGGAGATTCCAGGAGGAAACTGACTATCTAGATTGACAATTAATGGGCACTGGGGAATCCTAAAAAAGATGAGGAGAAAATATTAAAAGAGTCATAAACATCCATCCCACAGAATCAAGTAGGCAGGGCTCACAGGGGCTCACAGAGACTGAAGTGACAGGACAAGAGAGGTGAAGACAAGAGAGCCTGTATAGGCTTGACCTAAGTCTTCTACATATATATGATGCTTGTGCAGCTTGGTCTGGTCTGCTTGTGGGACTCTTAAGAGTGGGAGTGAGCTTGTTTCAGACTCTTTTTGCCTCCCTTTGGGACCCTTTTCCTCCTCTTGGGTTGCCTCACCTAGCCTTGATATCAGAGTATGTGCCTAGTCTTATTGTAACTTTTTATGGCATGTTTGGTTGATATCCCTGGGAGGCTTCCTCTTTTCTGAAGGGAAACAAAGGAGGAATGAATATGGGGGGAAAGGGAAGAAGGAGGGAGCTTTGAGAGGGGACGAGGGAGAGAATACTGCAGTTGGGATGTAATATATGAGAAAATAAACAAAATAACCTCTCCAAACCCAAAACAACAACAACAACAAACCAGTACTGGGTTGTGGGTTTGAATGATGGACTCTGCCTCAAAGAATATGTCAGAAGAATGATGACAAAACCCTCTGGCCTCTACATACATGTGCCCACACATATGCCCGACATATATGAGACATGCATAACTAAAGTGGAAACACCCCACTATAGTTTTCTCTTTTACTTTCTAAGGGGTTTTGTTTTGTTTCAAGACAGGGTCTTGCTGTGTAGTCATGGCTGTCCTGGAACTCTGTAGACCAGGCTGGCCTCGAACTCACAGAGATCCACCTGCCTCTGCCTCCCAAGTACTGGGACTAAGGGTGTGTGCCGCCATCCTTGCCTCTGAGGGATTTTCTTATTATTATTTTGAAGTTTCTGTACCTTCAATTTTAGCTATTATATTATTTTAATGTCAGAATAATTTCTCCAAGGATTTTTTTAAATTAATTTTTATTTTATGTGCATTAGTGTGAATGTGTCAGATCCCTTGGAATTACAGACAGTTGTGAGCAGCCATGTGGGTGCTGGGAATTGAACCCAGGTCCTTTGGAAGAGCACACAGTGCTCTTTGAGCCATCTCTCCAGCCCTCTCCAAGGATTGTTAGTTAACTTTTCTTTTTTTGCTCTGTTTTCTTTAATAAATAAATACCCTTAAAGATATTCTCTAGGTACTGATGGTCCTTGACTGTCACCTTTGAGGCAGGTGGGCTCTCTGAGGGGTGTGCTACATCTGTCTGCACCTCTGGATACTTTCCTTTGGATTAGGTAGATAGAATTCTTTGCTCGTCTCCCTGGACAGGACAGCTCTGTCTGGTTGCATTCTGAGAGCACAGTAGAGTATTCAAATTCCCATGAGTCTGTTTTCTCTGTAATCCCCAGCCGTGTATTGGTTTCTGGCACAGGACTCCAGCTCTTCCAGAGAACATACAACCTACCTTCTGCTCTAGTTTAGAAGGGGGTGTCTGACTTTATCACCTGGAGTTAGGTCAATTTATTTTTTTTCTCCAGGGTTTTAATCATTCTTTCTATTTCTGGACCCACTTTCTGCGTTCTCGGGTCTGTCCGCTTTGTACACTACCCTCTATGAATTCTTGGGTTTCAATTCTCCTTGGTTTGCTGTCAGTTGCTGTTCATTCCACGATTCTAGTTTCCTAAATATTTGGAAGGTTTGAGGTCTCTTCTTTTTGTGTGTGTGCATTTAAGAGTGTGGACTAAAATATTTCTTACATAGAATGGAAATAAAAAGATAAAATGGGCTCTACCTACAGCATTTGTATGGCAGATGCAAGTTTGCCATACTTTAAAAGTACAATATTAAAATGTACTTGTGATATGCTGGATTTTCTCTGTGCCTTTACGTTTGAAGGCAGAACTCTTTTTTTTTTAAATTAAATTCTTTATTAATTACACTTTATTCACTTTGTATCCCCCCTGTGGTTCCCTTCCTCCTCCCATCCCAATCCCTCCCTTCTTCCCCCCTCTGCACATATCCCTCTCCCCAAGTCCAATGATAGGGGAGGTCTTTTTCTTCCTTCTGATCCTAGTCTGTTAGGTCTCATCAGGAGTGGCTGCATTGTCTTCTTCTGTGGCCTGGTAAGGCTGCTCTCCTCTCAGAGGAAGGTGATTAAAGAGCAGGCCAATCAGTTAATGTCAGAGACAGTCCCTGTTCCTATTACTATGGAACCCACTTGGACACTGAACTGCCATGGGCTACATCTGTGCAGGGGTCCTAGGTTATCTCCATGCATGGTACTTGGTTGGAGTATCAATCTCAGGAAAGACCCCTGTGCTCAGATTTTTTGGTTCTGTTGCTCTCCTTGTGGAGTTCCTGTCCTCTCCAGATCTTACTGTTTCCCACTTCTTTCATAAGATTCCCTGTATTCTGCCCAAAGGTCGGCCATAAGTCTCAGCATCTGCTTTGATAGTCTGCAGGGCAGAGTCTTTCAGAGGTCCTCTGTGTCAGGTTCCTGACTTGTTCCCTCTTTTCTCCTTCTTCTGATGTCCATCCTCTTTGCCTTTCTGGATAGGGATTGAGCATTTTAGCCAGTCCTCCCTCTTGATTAGTTTCTTTAGGTGTACAAATTTTAGTAGGTTTATTCTATATTATATGTCTATATGAGTGAGTATATACCGTGTGTGTCTTTTTGCTTCTGGGATAACTTACTCAGGATGATCTTTTCCAGTTCCTGCCATTTACCTGGAGATTTCATGATATCCTTGTTTTTTATTGCTGAGTAATATTCCATTGTGTAGATGTACCACATTTTCTGTATCCATTCCTCCGTTGAGGAACATCTGGGTGGTTTCCCAGTTCTGGCTATTATGAATAAAGCTGCTACAAACATGGTTGAGCTAATGTCCTTATTGTATACTTGAGCCTTCTTTAGGTATATGCCTAGGAGTGGTATGGCTGGATCTTGAGGAAGCATTATTCCTAGTTGTCTGAGGAAGCGCCAGATTGATTTCCGAGTGGTTGTACAAGTTTACATTCCCACCAGCAGTGGAGGAGGGTTCCCCTTTCTCCACAACCTCTCCGGCATGTGTTGTCATGTGAGTTTTTGATATTAGCCATTCTGATGGATATAAGGTGAAATATTAGGGTTGTTTTAATTTGCATTTCCCTGAGAAGGCAGAACTCTTATATAGTACATTTCAGACCTAAGCAGAATCTGCTCTTAAAGTTTGAATCACTATGTATAATAAAATCAAAGTCATTAGTTATAACTTTAACAGAATATAAATGCTAATGAATTTATATCTTACAGGACTTTTCTTTTTCAACAGTAAGTTGTGGAATGAATTTTTATAGGAAGTTGAATAATATCTTCTCCAGGCCAGAGAAGATGTTCAAGGTGTCATATAAGTCATGTGCCAAGAGTCAAGTGGATGGCTGACACATTAAGTGCTAAAATTCATATGGTTTGCAAAGGGCTAGAAGTACAATATGAAAAAATAAGAAAAGGGAGAAACTAAATGTCCTGCCAGAAATCAGACTTTTACGTTTATAGTCTTTTGGTTTAAAGCCTTTGTTTTTAGATTTGTGTCTAGTGTTTTCCTTTTAACCCAGATAAACATCCTGCTTATCCACTTATTTATGGAGCCCAAGGGGAAAGCCCTCAATAGACTTCCACAGAATTTATTTATGTACCTGGCTAGAATAACAGATGGGATGAAAAGCCCATCCTTTAACCAAGAGCTGCTCATCTTTCTTACAGCAACTCTAAGTCATTTTTAAAGAGGTCATTTTTTAAACATAGGTATATATAGTACTACAAAATTGAATAATATCTTTAGGAATACATTTTCCTGAACCAACCAATTAGTACATTAATGCACATAGCTCTGGAATCTACTTTTGTAGAAATGAGTGCAATATTGGCTTAAAATATAATTCTATCCAGTTTTAAAGCACCAGGCTTGTATAGAATGCATCATTTATTATTTTCATCCCACTTTGAATACATCGCCTTTTAAAGACTTAATGGCAAGAATTTGAGATCTATAGCTGCTATTAAAATTCTGGGTTTTCATCTATCCAGGAAAAAAAGAAAGCTGGAAACTTTTGTGGTCTTTGCAGACTTGGAGTTACCATACTGCACACTTTTTGATGTCTGTAACATCCTAATTCTTACATATTTTCTACCCTTTGTCTTTATACAAATTAGTATCTGCCATATCTAACATTTTTCATGCAATACTGCTTTTCTCAACATATGCTTCCTATTTTAAAAGCACCACTCACTCCACATTTTTCTGTAATGCCACATAATCATCCTCCCAAGAACCCTCTTACTGCTACTTACTACTCTGCTAGTAGTAGTATGTGTTAGAAAGTGTTCTCTCAGATGAAAGTTTTTAAAATATTCCTTACTTATTTTAGCAACAGATGGACAATTCTATTGTCAATGATAACAGTGATATTAAGGTCATCTTTAGTTTTTCACAGTGAGTCCTTGGGAGGGAGAGAATACATCCATCTTGATCAGCTCATAAGGCTTCCTATAGCATCTGAACAAATACTGTTTGGATTCAGACTATCTCTGAGTTCTACTCCAGAAAAAGGACATTGCATTCCCCCAGGCTTACCATCACATTGTGCGATTTGGTGTTGAATAGCCTGCCGCCAATCATACCTGAATGGATCATTCAGCTTTCATGTCTTGGTTGCTATACTACTCCCATGTCCTGATTTTTTCTTTCATATTCTTTAGTTATGATAACCAGCATGTTCTTTATCTTTAAGACATACTCTGTTTCACATATCCTAAGGTAGCTTTCTAGAATTCTTCTTGGATTTTTGTCTATATGATGTGAACTTTCCAGAATTAGGAGCTATCATGCTTTCCACCAAGTCACCATGATCCCAGGTAGCTCATTCCTACATATTCCTTGATGGCTGAGTTCATTTCTGACTCTTCCTCAAGGCAAATGCCACCACTCACCCGGACATTTGGTTTCTGCACTCCAATAAATTTCTTGAAACTCTGTTATTCCATTGAAAATGTTTCCTTCTCTGGACTGAAATGAAGTTCCATTTGTTTTAACTGCTGTACTTAGCTCAAGAAAGGAAGGAAGAGAGGTAGAGATGAAAGTGTATATGCACTGTCTAGGTTTCTGGAATGGTGCTAGGCACTGCCATATGTGTTCTTTCACTGGCCAATGACTTTGCTCATTCTTACAAATATTCAGTGAAAACAGGTATTGTTTCTACCTCACACGAAAAAAATGAAAAAAAAAATCCAAATCCAAATGAATGAAACTTGTTGTCAAAACTTGACAGTTTGATTCATGCTATAAGAAGCCAAATCAGACACTAAATGAATTGCTGCTTTTGAGCCTCTGGAGTCTCCGCAGCACAACACATTCCAGTTTGCCCTGTTTGGGTGGTTTTGGTTTTATAGCATGTTTATTTCTACTCCTCTAAGTTTCTTTATACTAATTACTGAAGCAAGTAAAAACAATTCAGAACATACAATTTAGGTATTAATTGACAAAGTCAAAAGCTAGTCTCATGATTTCATTGTAACATCTCAACTGAATTTTTTTTATGCTGATGATGGTAATCAAAACATATAAGAGTTGCCATGAAGTGACAAAATCAAATATTAGCTAATAAAATTAAAAAGTGGGGAGATGTTTTAAATTGCTTAGCATGAGTGTCCAGGAGCTCACTTTAATTATGCTATCATTTTCTAAAAAAAGTAATTTCCTTTGGACTGCTATGGAAAAGACACATCAAGCATCATTAGTGAAATCAAGAAGAGTGACTATTTATTAGTCTAGTCTATTTGATGTTCTGCAAGCCTCTTGTATGTTCAAATAGCAGCTTTATTTATAGTAGCCAGAAACTGGAAACAACCTAGATGTCCCTCAACCAAAGAATGGATAAAGAAACTGTGGTATATTTATTACAATGGAATACTACTCAGTCATTAAAAACAGGAAAATCATGACATTTGCAGAATACATGGATGGAACTAAAAAAGAGTATGGTAACATAGACCCAGAAAGACATACATGGTATACTCATTTATAAGCAGATTTTAATTATATAGTACAGAATAGACTTACTAGAATGTACATACCCCAAGAAGATAAGTCCGATGGACATCTTAGGCTTCTGATGGTTAGGGGAGTGGGGGATATCTCTGACACAGACTATGATGCCTGTTTTCTGATCACTTCTCCATGATGACCCTGATGGGAGTTCCCCACAAGGCCACAGAGGAAGAAGACAAACTTAATCCTCATGTGAATAAATGAGCTGGGGTATCTGGGTAGGGTAGCTCCCATATTCTGAGGAATCAGTGAGAGGATGTAGGAGGGAGCATGAGTATAGAAGGAGAGAAAAGAGGGGCCCATGATGGAGATGTAAATTGAATTAATTAATAAAAACCTGGTGACTGTTGGCTGACATTTGTGATTGCAAGCCTCCAGATATTATGAGCAGCTTTAATAAACACAACTTCTACCTTCACTGTAGCTAATATCAGTGCTTGTTTTTTTATTCACTTAAAGAGACACTGGAGAGAATCTAGTTAACAGGGTTTCCAAATGAGAAACCCTGGGAAGTCATGGAATCTATCTGCATGAGAACAAGGCCCTTCCATCTCCTGCCAACTGGAAGTAAGATAAACAGTCTCTGAATTCTGCTCTGACCTGAATTTTCCCAGAATAGTCAAAGGATGTAAGAAATCTGGGGTCTTTATCATAGCATGTCAAAATCACCAGCATCACACTTTTTAATGAGGAAACTAATTAATTCAGTGAGCAACAAAATAATCAGTGGAAACCAAGTCTAGTTTTATCTTGTTGGGAAGGCATTTTTTAGATGAAAACAATTACTTTGCTGTTTGCTGTTTTGCCAAATAGTGAGATTTAAGATGCCATACACATACCTCAAGTTACAATAAGATTGAAGAAAATTGGGTCCTGCATATGCAATAACTTTTTCATTCTATCACATCAGAGAGTGGGCATGTAAATGTGTTTTGAGTGAATAAATCTTTAATGGTCAAAGAACATTGTGGTGTTTTTCCTCCTACCTAGCCTTAAGTTCTTGGAATAAAGACTCAGGAAACTCAAAATATATTTACAGTTACCTAGGTCATAAAACTAGGCTCTTCTGTGACTAGCTCATAACTTAAATAACCATTTATACTAATCTACATTCTGCCACATGACTGGTTACCTCTGCTCAGGTACCATGTGTCTGTCCTACTCACATCTTCCCAGTTAATCTGCTATGCCCAGCTCTATCCCAGAATTTTTTCTGCATGCCAGATATTACACCTACTATTTCACTTATTCTATTATCCTTTTTTTTCCATCGACAGGTGATACATCCATATAACACAAAAGATATCCTTTCAATAGAACATTATTTTTTAATTTTTATTAATTACAGTTTATTCACTTTGTGTCCCAGCTGTAGCCCTCCTCCCCTCTCCTCTCCCAATCCCACTTTCCCACCCTCTTCTTCTCCTATGCCCCTCCCCCAGTCCAATGATAGGGGATGTCCTCCTCCCCTTCCATCTGGCCCTAGTCTATCAGGTCTCATCAGGACTGGCTTCTTTGTCTTCTTCTGAGGACTGGTAAGGCTGCTCTCCCTTCAGGTGGAGGTGTTCAAAGAGCCATCCCATGAGTTCATGTCAGAGACGGTCCCTGTTCCTATTATTGGGGAACCCTCTTGGACACTAAGTTGCCATGGGCTACTTCTGTACAGAGGTTCTAAGTTCTGTGCATGGTCCTTTTTTGGAGCATCAGTCTCATAAAAGACCCCTGTGTCCAGATTTTTTGGTTCTGTTGCTCCTCTGGTAGAGCTCCTGTTCCCTCCAGGTCTTTTTATCTCCCCCTTCTTTCATAAGATTTCCTGCACTCAGCATATGTTCAATAGAACATTCTTAATCACTGCCTTTACTTGGGGCAATTAAGATTTATATTTCTACCAGTTTGGCTTTGGGATTCAGGCTTATCTGAATCCGAACTAACCTCGAGGTTGGGTCTGCTGTGATGCTGTATCCTGGTTTCTTCCTATTCAGTCATCCAATGGTTCATTATTCTTGAATAATTGCTGCTTGTATCCACTCTCTGTGACAAACTTGAACAAAGGCAATGGGCATGACACTGTAGAGAGCAAGTCATGAAGAGATGCTACTCAGAGATTCTGGTAAATGGTAAACTTCCTTTTTTTGCATGGGTGGGTAGAGGAAAAAGCAGCAGGGTGGGGTAGAAAAAGTTAAAGACAATGAAAAAAACACACCCTTTTGCATCCTTGGCAAAAGTAAAAATGGTAAGCAAAGACCTGGACACATAAAGCAATCATTTAGCTCCTTTCCTTTTCTGGATAAGGATAAAGTTATCTGAGAAAAACAAATTTTTGTGGTATCATGAGAGAGGGGAAAGGAAGTTTAGAGGACTCTGGCAAGGAAATAGTGAGATGATTTTCTTCTAAAACATACACATTGAGCCCTGATTCTATTGTCTTTCAGTGCCACTTACACAATCCTTCTGACCTCACCTTCTGTTTAATAACCACCGTTTAATCAACCACCGTTCATGGCAAAATTTAGAGAGACATATCAATTGTTCAGTATTTGGGTGTCAGAATAGATATTTGAAACCCCCACCAGAGACAACAGCTTTCAAATAAGACAGGAGAGTGTTGAATTGCCAGAGCCATGTCTTCTGAACACCAAGAACAGGAAACTCACTTACACAGTAGTTGTTGAAGACTTGATGTTAATTGAGTATGCGTAAATAAAGATTCCCCAGATAAGGGAGTGAGGAGCAGAGAACTACACTGATGGGCTGGTGGCCAGGTGCTCAGAGCTCAAAGGAGAGGGCTGACTGCTCAGAACCAGCCCTAACACTCTGAGGGTGGTGTTCCCACTAATTGCCCACTGTGCTCTACCTCTTGGAGAATCCACTGTGCTCAGCACAGCCACCCCGGGGACTGAGACTCCAGCCTGGGAACCTCCGCCCACATCAAAACCCTATCCAAAGCACAGAATGCTCTATGCTTTTCTGATTTTCTTCCCCCTCAGCTTTTCTGCTCCCACTGTCTTTTTCTCCCCTCCTCTTCATGTTCTGTTTAGATCCTTTGCCCACATAGAAGCAAACCGAGGACTTTTTAGGAACAAGAGAATAGATTTTACAAACCCAGAGGCTTATTTCACCCACCAAACTTCAGAACCCCGTTTCCCTGTTCTCCTAAAACACAAAACAGTCCTGAGCATGTCACAAATCCTCCAGTGGGACTGACACATCCTTTCATTCTCAGCTTGTGAACATGCTTTTTATCCGTTATATCACTAACAGAGATTCTCTCAGGGTTCCTGTTCATTTTTATTATTATACCAAGACTACTGGGGTTTGGGGCAAGAAACCTGTGGTGGGTGGAGCCTTAGAGTAAGGAGGGGTTCAATGGGAGGCCCAAGAATCCACAAAAATGGGTCTTTCAGTAGTCTCCCTTCCTCTGATAATAATGAAAGAAAGGTAAAGGAATTTCCCAAGGGACATTAATGTTTCTTCAAGACTGTGAGATGTGAGATTTCCTTTTATATAATACTGTTTTTCTCCTGTGCATTGACTTCTTCATTTAAATGAATACATAAATTGTTTCTCTTTCCCCTCATGTCACTCTTTGAGAAAAATTAAATCTGTCCCAAATTGACAATGGTCTCCTTAAGGGTGACATGCTTTGGCCAGAAATAGCAGTGGACTAAAAGATGGGTCCTGGCTCTGCATTCTGTGCCACAGTGTAAGAGACTGGGAATGGAAAGGGGTTTCCTTAGTGCTCCAGATGTCATGACAAAATGTTATATACTTAGTGGTTCAACAACAGAACTGTTTTCTTATACTACTGGAGAGTGAAAGGACAAGCTCAGCACACCAACATGACTAGGTTTGAAAAGGCTCTTCTCCTCACTGTGTAGCCAGCTGCTGTCTTGGGCTTCCTATTGTGGTGATGAAACACCATGACCCTAAGCATCTTGGGGAGGAAAGGGTTGATTTCACTTACATAAAGGGTCTATTTTACTTCCATATCATAGTCCATCATCAAAAGAAGTCAGGCAGGAACTCAAACAAGGCAGGAACCCGGAGGCAGGAGCTGTAGCATTAGAGGCCCATAGAGAAGCACTGCTTACAAGCTTGGTCCCTGAAGTCTTATTTCCCAATATAGTCACAATAGGAGCCAGAACTTGAACATCTTGTTTTAGGTAGACACAGTTTAGTTCATAGCATGCTGTGTCTTCACTTCTTAATCTAAAACTTTCTTTTTTTCTCAAAATAATGTTTTTATTGATTTTTTTGAGGGGGGACACTTCATATCATATACCCCAATAACACTCACTTTCCAGGCCTCCCATGCACACCCCCTCCTAAAAAAGAAAAAGAAGTCTAATTTGCATTCTCTGTCTCCCCCCGTAGCATGGTCAAACTCTTAGTAGTTAGGCCCCCTAAATAAAACTGAATCTTTCTCCACTGGCACCTCACCCAGAAGCCATCAGCTGTGGAGAGCCAACTTCAGTATCATCAAAGTTTTTGAGAGTTCACTTTGATGGCTTCCATTTTAGGCTGTCACTTTTTTGTGGAGGGGGTAGTTGAGGGTAGGGGTCCTCACAGTAGCCTCCCATGTCCCTCTTTCTCAACTGTGCATCTGCAGTAATCAATATCTTGGCCAAAGTCGTTTCCTTAGTCTTTACAGTCAGCAGGAGCACAGATCATGGGCTTCCACATGGTGATTGTAGTAGGACCACTGACCCAGACACGATGCTTCAGGGGCGGCACGGATCTGGACATCCCCTTGGCCTCAGAGGGCAGCACAGGCCACCCACATCAGTATGGCTCCCCGGCAGCAGCATGGCCCACAGACATTAACATGGCTTCAGGCTGCAGCACAGACTACGGTCATGCAAATGGCAGTTGGTGGTAACACAGGCCACGGTGGCAACAGGACCACTGACCCACACATGGCACTCAGCCACAGTGGTCCTTCAACGAGGTCTAATCCAGAAAGTGAACTGTTCCTCTTCTCAGGCCGTCATAGTTACCCCAGATCAGGGCGATCCTACAGCCGAATGTCATGTGCTGGGCCTGGGTCTGCCGCTGTGTAAGCTCTAAGCTGCGCACGCCACCCAGCCAACCCTACTGGGCAAGGACTTATTCTGCCATTGACCTCTGTGTTTCGTCACGCCTGCCGTTGCTGTCCAGTCTCCAGTTCTGCCTTTCTCCACAGAGCACGCACTGCTCCACTCCTCTACCTTTTTTCTTTCTTTCTTTTATTAATTACAGTTTATTCACTTTGTATCCCATCTGTAGCTCCCTCCCTCTTCCCTTCCCAATCCCACTCTCCTTCCCTCTTCTCCACCCATGCCCCTCCCCCAGTCCAGTGATAGGGAAAGTCCTCCTCCCCTTCCATCTGACCCTAAACTTATCAGGTCTTGTCAGGACTGGCTGCATTGTCTTCCTCTGTGGCCTGGTAAGGCTGCATCCCCTGAGGGGGAGGTGATCAAAGAGCAGGCCACTGAGTTCATGTCAGAGACAGTTCCTGTTCCCATTACTAGGGAATCCACTTGGAGACTAAGCTGCCATGGGCTACAACTGTGCAGGGGTTCTAGCTTATCTTCATAAATAGTCCTTGGTTGGAGTATCAGTCTCAGAAAAGACCCCTGGCCCCAGATTTTTTGGTTCTTGTTGCTCTCCTTGTGGAGCTCCTGTCCCCTCCATGTATTTCTATCTCTCCTTTCTTTCATAAGATTCCCTGCACTCTGCCCAAAGTTTGGCTATGAGTCTCAGCATCTGCTTTGATACCCTGCTGGGTAGAGTCTTTCAGAGGCCTCTGTGGTAGTCTCCTGTCTTCTCAGGTAGTCTCCCTGTTTTCTCCCTCTTCTGATGTCCATCCCCTTTGGCTTTCTGAATGAGGATTGAACATTTTACCCAGAGTCCTCCTTCTTGATTAGCTTCTTTAGGTGTTCAGATTTTAATATATTTATCCTTCTGCTCCTCTATCTTTTCCACTTTTCCATCACACATTTGTTCATGGGAGTGGTGCCCCCCCACGAGGCCAGGGGAGGGGATCTAAACTTTCTTAATAGAATCCAGTGTACCTAAATTGCTTATCATAGAGAGATTCAATGTATATAAGAATTCCCTGTAAATTGTAGAATTCTATATAAAAACGGAAGATATTGATTGTTAAGGACAATAGCACTGAAGGAGCACACAATAAATAGAAAAGAGAATAATATTCTTGGACTTCTGAGCTTTACAAAGACATCTGAAGAAGCTAATGCCTATCTCAACAGATGAGGACAGAAACTGATATTAGAAAGTGCTAAGCGAGACTACCACTGCTTAAAACTTGTAATCATTTTAATGGATTATGCAATATTTGCTTCTATGTAAGTACTTAGCTTTGGGATACTCAGTAATTATACCCTATAACACTTATAAATTACGATTTACACATGAATGCCGAATTTACTATCATAATAGCATTTAAATATCACTAATAGCCCTCACCAACACATCTGAAGGCACTTCCAAGGCAGAGCTCTACTTGCAATAAATGTCAGATTTATGTAGTGATACCGAACAATTAAAAGCTTCACCACTCTGGTCTCCTTAATTACTATTCATTGCTCTTGCATACTGGTACTGTAGCCATTACTGCATTAAATAAAAACACTGGCATGAAGATTCCCAATTCAATCAGAAAATTTAATAAATCCCACAAATAAACAGTTTTGAAAAATGACCATCAGATATTCTGCCTTTGATTTCTTGGGGTGACAGCTATTTGTAGAGCTGTGTTACTCTTTTCTTTACCCACTGCCACGAGTGATCATGAAGGACATGGGTTAATGCAAAGACCATGCTCATATTGATACCCTTCCTGTATCTGTGTGACAACTGAGAAAAGACACAATTCTCAAAGGGCACATTTTTCTTTCCCCGGAACCCAAGGGACAACCTCCATCTCAGTCCTGGGGCAGTTTGATCTTTCTTTCCATAGAGATAACTGACTGCCTCCCCCTCCTTCTTACTTCAAAACCAGTGTTCTGCAGTGGGAGTTCATGGATGCCATTTTGGGACCCGAAGTCCAGGAAATCCCATTGCTTTCAAAGGATTCTCAAAGGCTCTTGACCTAAAAACCCTGAAAGCCATAAAACTACATGTCAGTTAATGATTATGTAAATGTTTTGCCAAGGACTTTCTTTACTGTTTTATGTTGTTAGTGGCAACAGGTAAAGTAGACCTTACCTGGGGGAGACAATGGGAATTGGGTGTGTGTGGTATTTCAGGAGTGAGGTATAAACCTAGTGCAATGGAAACTCCCAGGAATCGATGAGGGTGACCCTAGTTAAGATTCCTAGTAACTGGGGTATAGAACCTGAAACATACATCTCCTATATCCAAACAAGACTTCCAGTGGAGGGATTGAGACAGCAGCCTGGTCACAAAATCACAGACCTATAATTTGTCCTGCCTACAAGATGTGCTGGGGTAAAGGTGGCAAGGAAATTATGGGAGCGGCTCACCACTTCCTGGTCCAGCTTGAGACCCATGACACTGCCTCGAGGACCAGGAACCAGAAGCTAGATAGCCCAGAGACCTAGGATAGAACCAAACACGACTAGAAAAAAAGTCAATGAAATGATTCCCAATGATACTCTGCTGTACTTGCAGACAGGAGCCAAGCATAATTGTCATCAGAGAAGCTTCATCTGGCAAAGTATGAAAAAAAAGATGCAGAGACCAACAGCCAAACAGTAGGTGGAGCTTGGGAAATCCTGTGGAAGAGGGGAAGGAAGGACTGTAAGATTCAGGGTAGGACACCACCAGAAAAACCACAGAACTAACCTAGACTAGTAGGGGTTCACAGAGCCTGAACTGACAATCAGGGAGCCTATATGGGTCTCACCTTGGACTTCTGCATGTATATTATGGTTGTGTAGCTTGGTCTTCTTGTGGCAGTCCTAAGAGTGGGAATAGAGGCAGTCTCTGTGGAAGGAATCTTGTGTCTGTATGAAAGCATCATCTGTCAATAAGAGGTTAATGGCCTGTTAGCTGAGGCAGAAAATAAGGAGGTGGGAGTTCTGGGGGGGAGGAACTCTGGGAGACAGTCACGGGCAGGGATTTGCCTGGGATTCTGAAGAAGATGGACATATAAACTGAGAAGAAGTAACCAGCCATGTGGCAGAACTGTGAATAGAACAGACAGGATATTAGCTACGAGCAAGTTAGGGAACATGCCTAGCTATGTTGACCTAGGCTTTTGTAAGTATATTTAAGCCTCAGAGTTGTTATTTTGGAAGCTGGAGTATGGGAGAAAAACATGCATTTACAGTCTCTGGCTCTTTTGTCTGTTTTGGGGGCTCTTTTCCTCCTACTGGGCTGCTTCATCCAGCCTAAATATGAGGGTTTATGCCTATTCTTATTACAACTTGATATGCCAGTTTGGTTGATGTCCCTTGGAAGTCTGCCCTTTTCTGAAGGATATAGAGAAAGTAGAATGGTGGCACAGGAGAGTAGGGAGAGGAGGGAGGCCAGACTACGGTAGGGATGTACTATATGAGAGAAGAGTAAAAATGAAAAGAGCTTAGCTTATCCTTACGTATAAGGAACTATTTATGCCATGGGAAACTCAAAAATGAGCAAGGCCTGTGATAGGGTCGTATAACCATGCAGCGCAGGTAAAGAGGGTCTGGCAACAACAACAAAACAAGATATACTGCGACAAAAAGTAAACAAAGTAACAACAAAACAAGCCCAAAAGAAACCTCTATGGAAGAAGCTGTATTTGAATAATAAATAGGATTTTAGTAGCTGTAGCATGAAGACAGCGGAGCAAAACAGCAAGTCTACTCAGAATGCCAGGTATACACGGAATATCTCAAAAACACTGAGTATATCACTATAAAGTATCTAAAACACTGGGTGTACCCACAGAGTATTCAAAACGCCAGCTGTGCCTAAAGAGTATCTCAAAACACTATGGGGATTCTAAAGCACCAAGTTTACCCAAAGAGTATTTAAAACACCAAGTGTACCCACAGAGTATCTCAAACAATTTTTGCAGTCATCGAGTGCCTCAAAATGCCATGTAAAAAGATAGAAAATCCAGCAAAAGATAGCCATGGTTGTTGTCAGAAAAGAACAGAATCTAAAGTAGATATTACGTCCTTGGAAAATGAAACCAGGATAGATTAGGAATCAATGATTAAAATACACTTTCTTGTCATCTGTTATCAAGAAGAAATTAGTCTAAAATATTTAAAACAGAGTAGGTAAATGGTACTAAGAATCCTGATACATACCTAATGTAGCATAGAAATTGGCTTCTTGATTTAAGACATAATGTCTTGATTGTTGAAAGTCTAAATAAATATGTATGATTATCTACACATAATGTCAATTATATAGAAAATTTAAAATTCTTCCTCTGTTTTGATCAGGTCCCCAGCACACCTGCTATATCTCTCAAAGACTGAGCAAACACCCAAGCACTTCCTGCAGTTTGAACAACTCTGTATTGTTTTTCTGTTTTGGTTTGTTTTGAGTAGGAAATAAATGATTTCTTTTCGCCCCAAGGCTTGCTCTTTTAACCTATGTTTTGCTGTTTTAATTTTTTTCCTAAAGAAAAAAAAAATCAGGAGAGAAAAAAAAAGCCTTTAATGACAAAGAAGTTAATGCCTAGAGTTGGAGGAAAATCCTATTCCTCAGAGATGTGTAATTGCCATCAAAGGTCACTAATCTTGGCACTAAATATTAAAAAATGTTAATTAAAAACAAAAACAAATTTCTTGCCTTTGCCCTTAGTGTATATACATCATCTGGTAAATCTTAAAAAGAACCATGGGCCCTGTAACAGAAAGGAGAAAATAATTAATTTTATTTCCTTTGAGACTTTCATATTAAAAGGAAACCTTTTCTTTTGAAAAATAGCAGCCAATTTTAACCTTTTAAATTTTAATATTTCTATTCTCTGAAAATATCACATATTTAACCAATGAGTTTTGGTCATGTTGGGCTCTCACGATCTTCCTCCAACACCCCCTAAAAACTTCACGTCCCCCTTTGTCATCCTTGCTATTAGTAACCCCATGAGTCCAGTGTGCTGTCTTATGTACATAGCGTGAGGCCATCCACCTGGAGTTTGGGCATCCTATGGTCAACAGATCTTCAAAAAATGTATTACTTTCCCTCACTCAGGAACTAACATTTTTCCCACCCTGATCTTGTGTAGGCAAGTACAATTGTGAGTGGCTTGTACAACAGCCATGAGCTGCCTAGTAGTGAGCGGCATTTCACAACTCTCCTCCCGTCCTCCACTTCTTACGTTTGTCTGGTCCTCTTCTTCCCCGATGTTCCCTGGGCTTTGGGTGGGCACATCGAAGCAGGATACCCATCCAAAGCTGGGCACCCACCATCACTTATGCTTGGTACTTTGACCAGTCACGAATCTGCAGGAAGCTTCCCTGACCAAAGCTGAAAGCAATATAAATTCATAGACATAAACACAAATATTTAGAAGGCAAATAGACAGTATGACCAAACATTTATGCCATTTAAAGCACCATAATTTGGTAGGTTTTGACCAACATATAGTCATGTAGCTAGAGTATTTTCATCACACTAAAAGGCCCCTGGTCTATTTGCGTGGAATTCTCCAACTGTCCTACACTTTTTATAGTCTAGCTTGGTGTTACTCGCTCCAGAATTTCATAGAGACGGCATCAAGCAGGCCGTACTCTATTTGTTCTGGCTTTTCCCCTCAGCATAATGTTACTATGTTCAGCCATAATTCATGTCTTTCAAGCTCCTGAAGGATGCTGTGTTTCCGGGCACCAAACTCTTGCTTTTTCACTGGCCCGTTTGATAGGCATATGAGTTATTTGCAGCTCAGAGCTGTTGTGAATAATATGAAGTCTTTTGGTTTCTTTCCTGTTGGGTAATAACTCAGAGGGTACTTGGGAGGCTTCATGTTAAGCACATACTTAACATCATAGCAAAAGACCAAGGAGTTGTCCAGAGTTGCACCGTGTCAGATTCCAACCAGCAGATAGGAATATTCTAGCTATCCACAGCTGCTCGTGCTACTAATAGTGTTTTCCATCTGTTGTGATTTTTCTTTTTTAATTAATTACAGTTTATTCACTTTGTATCCCAGCTGTAGCCCCCTCCCTCATTCCCTCCCAATCTTATCCTCCCTCCCTCATCTCCTCCCATGTCTCTCCTCTAGTCTACTGATAGAGAGGTCCTCCTCCCCTTCCCTCTGACCCTAGCCTATCAGGTCTCATCAGGACTGGATGTATTGTCTTCCTTTGTGGTCTGGTAAGACTGCTCCCCATTCAGAGGTAAGTGATTAAAGAGCCAGCCACTGAGTTCATGTCTCTGAACCCACTTGGAGACTGAGCTGTCATGGGCTACATCTGAGCAGGGGTTCTAGGTTATCTCCGTGCATAGTCCTTGGTTGGAGTATCAGTCTCAGAAAAGGCCCCTGTGCCCAGATATTTTGGTTCTGTTGCTCTCCTTGTGGAGCTCCTGTTCCCTTTATTTTTTTCAAGTTAAATTCAGTTCTTGGAAAACTGGCTATAGGAACCCTCTCTCTGGTGTGTGTGTGTGTGCGCGCACATGTGTGTGATATTTTTGAGATATGGTTTTGCTACATAGCCCAGGCAGGTCTCAAATTTGTCATCTTCCTGTCTCAGCCTTCTACCATATCCAGCAAGAGAAATTGAGACATGATAGGACGAAAGACTTCTCCAAAGAGGATTTGTCTGTTCCTTGTGTGTATGTGTGTGTGCGTGTGTCTATGATCAATTTTCCCTGCACATCAGAAATTGTCAACTGTTCCAGTTTTTATTATTGCTGTTTATAGTTTCTGAATTTCTTATTTCTTACAGATATTCTTCCCCATGTATCAATTTACCCATTTCATCCTCATCCTCAATTACTTTAAGTAATGAGAGCCAAAAGCAAAGCAAAACAAAAACCAAACCAAAATACTTCTGATGCAGCAGACACTACACCTTGTAGAGGTCTAGAGGTGCTACCTTAGTGTCCTGACAGAACATGGAGCTCGGAACGCTACCTTTAACTAGTAGAAATGATTATCTACTGTTCTTAGGAGTTGCTGAGAACACTATGTTGCTAAAATCCTAGCATGTGCCTCAAAACTTGGTGCCATCCTCCTCCAAGGAGACCATGAAATCTTAAACCAGAGAAACTGACAGAAATCCACAGACTGGAGATGGGGAATCGTGCTGGAGTCCATGAGCAGAACTGAGCGTGGAAATCCAGCACCTCCAGCCTCTACTACGTTTCTAGATTCTGTTTATCTCAGAGCTGGGAATGCTTCTTCCTCTGGTGAGGAAATACTGTCCTGTTTTATGGAGTCTCCATCTCCAGTGCTTGCCAAGAGTTATGTTCTCACACTTGGTAATCCTTTCATCAGTTGGTTTTCAGTTTCTAGTTTAGAACACATAAATATTTTCTTAGCAATGTGGTGCCCGTTTCAGTCAGTTGGCTTATTGATTAATCATGGCCTTAAGCACCGATGTTGTTTTTCCTAGTCAGGAGAATAGTTCAAAGGCTTTCCACATTTGAAAGGTGGCACTTTTCCTGCACATTAACTAATAAGAGGTCAAGGTTTATAAGAACTTCTGGTAGCTGCAGGATTGTTGGCACCAAGCTTGGAATTACAGATTTGGTCATAAACCCTCAGATTCCATGTTCTGGCAGCTGGTGGGACACTGAGAAGTGAGTGTAGGATGCATGTCGCACATCTGCACTATATTTGTTTACAGAAGTGAGTTTAAAATAAGTCAAGATAAAACTAGACACAACATTTTCTGACACTGCTGTGTCCTAAATAGAGTCATACACTGGGTTTATTTCACTTTGAGAAAACTACAGTTAATTTAAAAAAAAGTATCCCATGTCACAGAGCAGGTTTAGGTTCATAGAAAAATTAGAAAGTGGAAAACATGAATTTCTTTCATCTTCTGACATCACAGAGGCATGATCTCTCCCATGGCCAACCTTCCACTTCAGAGCGGTTCATTTGCCTGGACTGAGAAACCTGTAGGGAGACCCTATTATGTGCCATGTCCAGATTATGTACCAGGGTACAATCCTGGTGTTTTCAGTCTGTGGGTGTGGCAGTGTTTAATGACAGGTATGCAGCATTCTAGCATTCTAGTCTAGTATTTTCACTGCCCTACAAGCTATTTTTCCTTGGCCTAGTTATTCCTTCTCTCCTCTTAGCTTCTGGTGCCCACCTCTGCCTTCTGAGTTCTGCCTTTTCCATGATGTCATATTGTTGACATGATATAGTACATAGCCTTTCCAGGTTCCCTTCTTTTAGTTTAGCTATACTCATTTAAAGTGTTTCCATGTCTTTTTGTGGCTTCACAGTTCTTATCTTAGTGTCAAATAGTATTCCATTTTATGGATGTACCATAGTTGAAGGAGGAGCAGCCTTACAAGGTCACAGAGAAAGACAATGCAGCCAGTCTTGATGAGACTTGATAGGCTAGGGTCAAAGGGAATGGGAGAAGGACCTCCTCTATCAGTAGACTTGGGGAGGGGCATAGGAGGAGATGGGGGGAGAGTGGATTGGGAGGGGATGAGAGAGGGTGCTACAGCTGGGATACAAAGTGAATAAACTGTAATTAAGAGAAAATAAATTTAAAATGAATACTTTTTTAAACGTCACTCTTTGGAGACAGTTAGGAAATGATTATGCATAAGCCACTTGAAGTAGAAGAAAATAAAGGCCCGAGATACTTTGTGTGTAGAATGGAATGACCGGGTAATTTCATAGCAATACAGTAAATGTTTGTTTAACTGAACACAAAACAGATTCCTTTCAGGAACTAGACTTATGTGTAGATAGTAACAGAAAGGTAGACACAATCATTCATGTAGTTATTATGTCTTCTATCCAAAGACAGATGCCTTTGAGTGACTGTTCTCAGGACTTAATCGTAGATTATTAAATTGGATAGCCTTTGCTTTAGGGCAATGCAAGATATTTGGAATGCAGTCACATTTTATTATGCCATGAGTGAAAATTTTATAGTCTAGAAAGCATTCATAGATGAACATAATCATTTAAGATACTTTTCTGATTTTGTAATCTACAATATTAAGCTATAGCTTGGTATTTTTTTGCAGCTACTCCTCAGCTCTCTGCTGGTAAAAATGCTTAGCCTCCTTGAATTGTTTCAAAAGTCCCGAGTACTTCAAGCAGAGAAGGTAAGGACATTCTCTGACTGAGGAGTGAAGCGCTGAGGACAGGAGATGGTTTTAAGGGTAGGTTTTATTTGCCAAGAGGTGAGATTGTTATAGGTTCAGGAATAGCCGCACGCTGACCATTTGGATACTAGACTCAGATTGATGGAAGTTTACTGAACGCTTAAGAAAAACTGACCAGTCAGGGACACAGCTTGGATTCGGGAACCAGACTGTGATACCAGCCTGTTTCTAAGGCGGGCTTTTATAGGAAGAGCCATGACCAGGTAGCAGTCAGGTGACCAGGTGTAGGAGGCAAAGAGGTGGGGGAGCGCTGCATCATGTTCACTAGCCAAACAGAATCGGTTTTGTTTAAGTGTGTTGTATCTAGGCAGCTAGACAAAGCCTTTAAGCTGATTGGCTAGGATATAGGTTTGGGGACTCTCCAGTTCCCACCATTCCAGGAAATGGAATGTTGCGGTCTTAACTCTAACAGAACATACATTTATCTTTAACTCAAGCAGAACAGGCACTTATCATCTATTGTTTTATTCCAAGCAGCAAGTATTGAACTATTAAATTCTATTTTCGTCTCAGGCAGGTAGAGCCTGAGATCCTGAACTCTGTTTCACCTTATAATAAAAATGGAGACTTGGAGGCAAAATGGCTTGATTTGCTAAAGGCAAAGTACATATTTATGTCATACTGTATGATGCTTTAGATGTATCTTCATCGTGAAATGGTTATGACAGCCAAGTTAATTACCATGTTTGTCAACTCATGTGATTATTAGTTTTGGAGGGTGAGAACACTTAAGATCAATTTTCTCTATACTGTTTAATACATTGTTTTTAGCTGTTATCACCAGGCTATACGGTGCTTCTAGAACTTGTGCATCCTGAAACTTGGACCACTGTTTTATTTTCTGCCTACTTCAGGTCTCCAGTAGCCATTTCACTCTCTGCTTTGGAAGCTAAAGTTGGATCCCACACATATGTGAGATCGTGTAACATTTGGCTGCATGTGTTTAACTTATTCACTTAGCATGTTGTCTCTCTGGTTTCTCTGTTGTTTCAGATGATATGATTGGCACCTTTTAAGAGGCTGGAAATAATTACGTCCTTTTCATGTATTCATTGGCTGATACACAGTATAATTTATTTCATACTTTGCTATTGATGAACAGTGTTTCAATAAACATGGGCATGCAAATATCTCTTTGCCATCTTGATTGCATTACCTGTGGATCTTACCCAGTAATGAAGTTGCTGGATTGTATAATAATAGGTCTCTATGGTTTGTGCGAAAATGTTATCCTGGCTTCTTACATGGCTGTATAATTTGTATTTTCACAATAAGGATTCTACTTTTATACATTCTTACCATCACTTTTTATATCTTTTGTTTGCTTATTGCTTTTATCGACAGTAGTCTTCCTACCAGATAAGGAAACATCCCACATCTCATTGTAGTTTTGATACAATTCTCAGATCATTCATAACATGAGGCTTTGTTTATTTCCGATAACTGTCTGCCATTTATATTTAGTCTTTGAAGAAGTGTCTTTGAAGATCTTTTGTCTGTTTTTGAGCCAGGTTTTTAAAATTAACTAATTAATTAATTCTCTCATATATTCTCACTGCAGTTTCCTTTCCATCCTCTCCCCCGCCCCTTTCCCATATCCACTCCTCCTCTGTTTCCCTTTAGAAAAGACCAGGGCTCCCAGGGATATGAGCCAAACATAGCATCAGAAGTTACAGTAAGACTAAGCACATACCTTGATATCAAGGCTGGATGAGCCAAGCCAGTAGGAAGGAAAAGTTGTCCAAAGCAGGCAAAAAAGTCAGAGACAGGTCCTACTACCACTTTTATGAGTCCCACAAGAACACCAAGCTACACAGCCAGAACATATATGCAGAGGACCTATGTCGCACCCGTGCAAGCTCCCTGGTTGTCATTTTAGTCTCTGAGCACTGCTTAGTTGATTCTGTGTTCCACACTCTTGTTCTCTTTTAGATTGTTCGTTGTTAGTGAGTACAACTACCACTGAGCTTTGTAGTTTGATTTTGCATTCTGCAAATTAACTGATTTTCCTTTTTAGTTCTGATTCTTTAAAGTTCTACATCTAAGATTTTTTTTTTGTCAGATTACAGTAAAGGCAATACTATTTCTCTTTAAATTTGAATTTATTTTATTTTTATTTCATGTTTGTTGTTCTGGTTAGAGTTTTAGCACTATTTTGATCAGAAATGATGAGAAGAGTTTCTTATTTTATTCCTGATCTAAGAGGAAACAATTTTAGCTTTTTATTGTTGAGTTTGCTCTCTGTGAACTTGTTTTATATAATTTTTAATATGCAGAACTGTGCTGCTTTTGTGTCTGATGTGTTGAGGTTTTTTTTTTTTTTATTTATCACAACAGGGTTACTTCTTGTGTTACAGATTGACCATAGTCCTGAGATATTAGCAATAAAGAAGCATAGCATACGAGACTCCTTCCTAGCTCCCTATAGAAGAAAAACACAGCCTGAAGTCCATAATCCCAGAGGAATTAGAATTAATATGAAAAGACATGAAAATTTCACACAAACAAATACAAAATCTAACTTAGTGAACAGGCATTTGTGCAGCATGCTGAGAAACGGTTGTTTTCCTACAGAGAAACAGAAATGCCGAGCACTCATGAGGCAGACAAGGAGCCATAAAGTAGGGGACTGAAAACGCCAGCAACTTCAGTGATCAAACAGAATGCAGGGAGGAAAAGTAAGGCTGCCAGAAACTTCAACAAAAACCAGCCAACCAACCAGCCAACCCACCTAACCACCCACCAGCCAACCATCCACCCACCCACCACGCAACCAAGCAACCAACCCACCCACCCACCCACTCACCTACCTACCCACCCACCAAGCAACCCTTCAACTAACCAACCAAGCAACCACCAACCACAGCACCCACCAAACCACCAACACACCAAACAAACAAAGCAGTCAGGATCCAAAACTGTAGCTAAGTCACTGTGACTTTTATTATTCAAGTGTCAGAGGCCATTAGGAGCTTAAGAAAAGAGGGATACCTACAGCATACCCAGTGGCTCGGCACATAACGTTACTTATAAGACCTCAGGAACATAACGAGGTTCACTGGTGACCAACGTGTGGAATGAACTTGTAAAGAAACTACAGATGTTTCTGTCATTATAACTGCTACTAGCCTCGCCTACAAAAAGATAAAAGCAGAGCTGATAGAAGCATGGAGAAGGGACAGGAGGGGGAAGGGAAGAGGTTTCTTTCACCTAGGGCTCCAAATAGTCAGGAGAAATGATATAAAATTGTTTCAAGAAGCAATCGAGCTTGAAGCCTGAGGAGTCTGGGCTGAGTGGTGTGAGGGACTGAGAACAGTGGTGTAACTATACTGGGGGGCAGAGGGTAAAGAATGTGGGAGGTGGTACAGCTGTGCTATCATTCACCACTTACAGGAGGAAGTTATAATGGTCAGTAAAAATGTTACAACACAAAACAGCAATTACGACTAGTTGGGAGATCACAGATGAGGAGAGATGAACGGATAACTGATGTTTTTCCTAATAAGCCAATGATGCTAAATGATTTCCGTATGCGTCTGTGAATTTTTTATCTGGAGGAAGCTGTTGAACCATATTTCCTCCCAGTCCATAAGGAGGAGCACTAACGCCTACTAGGGCGTGAGCATCTTTTCTGTACAGTGATACACATTCTTACTAATTTAGGTTTTAGAAGTTTGAGGGGAAACTCTTGTGAACTGAGGTAGAAAGGAAAACCTCACCCCAGTTCTTTAGCCTACTCTTCAAACTATTTTTTTTGTAACTATATAAAGCGAAAAGTTCACCATCTTAATCATCTTTGATGTAACATTCCATTGTGCTCAACACGCTCACAATGGCCCTAGTTTTATTTCTCTCTTTTTTGGGGATTCCAACAAAGCACTCTGTACTTGTTAAATACCCCCTTCCTCTCCATCTAAACGGCCACTTACACGCCCTATCATTTGACCCACTGTGAATTTACCTATTAAACCCAGTCATATGAATCAGAAAGCTGCCATGTTGCTAGCTTCCTTCATGTGTCTTCATGCCGTCTTTCAACAATTTTCTGAAGCCCTTTTAGGCTAAAGGCAAGATTTCAAAAGGTATAGAAATGAGAGCCGAAGCATTTATTCCATATAAAACATTGATGATACCAGGAAAAAAATCAGTCTATAAGGAACAATGGCTGCTGGATAGTCTAGACCGTAGGATAGATCCTAGGATCTAGACTTCCGCTGCTATGTGGGAGCATTCTCACTGCAGCAAGGAAACACGTTTCCTTAGAGGAGAAGGTTGGGTAGAACCTGCTGCTTTCCATATTTTGCTGATCTAAGATTCCCTAAGACAAATAAGGTATTGGGAAACACTTTGAAATACATCCTAAATAACCTTATTATTTACTTCTTTCATTATCAACGTAGATAACATATGTGTGGTTGCTGTATGCACAATTTAGCAAACTGTCCAAATCTTACTCTATGCCACACCGTCTGACTGCCAAAGATAAAGCCATTTTGGTTTGTCCAATAGAATTCCTGTTTTTTTTTGTTTGTTTGTTTTTTGTTTTTTTCATATTCTGGCATTTTCTTCATGCTCTGCACTTCCTTTCAGACTACTTAACACCTCTGTATGAGTTTGTGAAGGAATGTCTGTGCACATGGTAATATGAGTTATAATATCCCTAAAGAGATTAAACCATCTCTTTTTATTTGTATTGATTTTCCATTGTCAACTAAAATTAGTTTCAAGGGTATAGCAAATTGTAGGAAAACTCAGGACAGGATAGATAGCAGGCAGATTATTTTTCATGCTTTCCTAAATAGCTGTCACTCTTGACAGATGCCCTAGGATGTAGTCATGCAAGGGATTGCTAAAACCTCGGCATTTCATTAAAAGCAAACTGCTGCTGGAGATAATAGGTTGACTACTTAGCATAGCCCCAAGCACAGCACACACCGGATATCTGCCCCAGGAGAATTCAAGCACAGAGCTTCTCAGATGATTTGCCTTCTGTAGGCATACTACAGGGAGAACACTGAAGTTCTCAGAGGTGACCATTCCTATGTGGAAACTGAGATTATAATGTAGCTATCGATGTAATTTGTTTATTGAGACCTCTGGTTTCACAAGCTAATGACAGAAAGGATATGTTGGCACGGGGAAGCTTTATTCAAGGAGAATTTAAAACTATATTAATTCACTGAAAATTTTATACAATTTACTTTGATCAAACTATCCTTATTAATTCTCTGAAAATTTTATACGATATATTTTGATCATATTCACCCCAGCTCCTTCCCTTAACTCATTCTGGATCTGCCTCTGACTCTCTATCTTCCATAGTTTTCATGTCCACTCTCTCTTTTATAAAAATTACTCATCACCTATAGCTTATGTTGCCCATATTCTTCTGGGTATGGGGACATACACTAGAGCGTAGTTGAGTCTCCAGGAGTCACATCCTTAAAGAAAACTGGCTCTCAGAAAGAGAGAGAGAAAATAGAAGCCATCAACTGTCCATAGTTACTTAGTTAGGAATGTGGCCTCCTAAACGCCTAGTTACATCAAGGAGAATCTTTAAGAGAGGTGTGCTATCCAGAATGCTGTTGAAGTGTCACCAGCAAAGAAACTGCTCTTTGGAACCACACCAATAATTTTGCTGGTGAGCTATTTTAAAGAGAAAGAAAATACCCATTAATGCCAATTTCAGTAGAAAGATAAAAACAAAGATTTCTATGGGCCTTTTGAAGTGTGAGGAGAGAGACTGAATTTGTATCAGATATCTGAACTGTAATGGTCAGTTCACTTTTGGAAAGATGAGGTGGTAGAAACAGGAAGCAGTGGCTGAGGGTTGGGTCTGACCCCGTAATATAAACAAACTCAGAATGGCTTGACTGATGCATGCATTATAGGTCAGTTTTCTCAAGGGTGCCCTTTAAAAAGGCTCATGCCAAGTAGAATCCATCAGTTACTTTAGACTGACGCATGTGCTAGACATTATTAGTTAGGAAAGGAGTCAGTGTAGCCACTGGTAAGTTCCCTATGTAAATAACATCCATACCAACTCATGCAAGCATCTGTAATTAAACTTGGTGAGTAAAAGAAAAAAGATATCAAAGAAAGAAGAGGCTTCTTGGGGAAAAAAGAAAGGGTCCAGAGTTAAGAAGGAGAGGATAAAGGAAGTAAAAATTACCGAAAATTGAGTATATACATTGTGAAATTGTAAAAAAATTTTTTAAAAGAATGAATCCTCCAGTAACACATGGCATTAATTAATTTTGGTAATGAGTTAGGGAAGAAAAGGGGGCAGGTACCACTTAAAGATGTCTTAAATTAGAAGAAAACCCAGGAGAGAAAGGACATGTCCCCTGAACTTCATAAGTCAACCACGGCTTCTCTGTCTTTCCCTACCAGTAACCCCCTTCATTGGTTCTCTTAGCTAACCTCTACATACTAAACATGGCGGAACCTGCTGTTCTCCCTCATCTGATGCAGTAACTATTTAAAAAGTTGCTGGTCTATAGCTGGTGGTATGCAAATGAGAAAAAGTTGCTGTTGTCATTGCTCATTCTTCCTCCCAAAGCATGTCCTAGTGCTCACTAGAGATAAGGAAAAGGGAAGCAAAATGGTGTAATCTGGCTCCGTGTGCTGCTATTCTCAGAGGATATTGGTGCCACCTGAAGCAGCAGATGTTATTGGAGATTTATCAACTCCACAAATCAGAAATAATAATTTTGGGATTATTTTTCCTGTTTCTCTCCCTTCCATTTTTGAAGATCGTAACCCAATTCAGCCACCCCGTGCAAGTACATGGTATCTTAGTAGGCTTGGGAGAGACAAAAAGAGCTCAAATCCCTAAATAGGAAAGATCACCAAATCTAGCTTGACCCATTCAAAATTTTCTTCAGGCAAAGCAATTTAGGCTCATACCTGTGTCTTCTTCTTCTCTCACATCCCATAACCACTTTATCAGGAAACTGTAAGTACTATGTTTAATAAATATCTAGAATCTAGACAAGTTTTCCAGCTTCATGGTAGGCACACTGGTCCTACTTCAAGCCTGGGCAGCTCCCCTTAGGCTTATGACCTATCTGTATAAATATGCTCTCGAGCCCTACAATTTCTTCTCAAGATCTCCAGGAAAGCCCTCTAGCAGCCCTCTTTAGACTCAGAAAGAGAACCTTAATGTGGTCTACCAGTGTATACTATCTGACCCTACAACTCTTGGGCCTTGACTCCTTTTCCTCTTTCCGCTTCTCCAGTCACATTGCCCATTCAGCAGTTCATTGGGAAGACCTACCATGTTCTGTCCTCTGTCCCTTTGCTCCCTCTGTTCCCTTTTTGGAATGCTCTTTCTCCAAATGGCCATATGACCCAATATATTTTTTTCCACTTCTTTGTGTCTTTGCTTCTCAGGAATTCCTCCCTCAGCATTCTATTAGAAATTCATCTCCACCCCCACCCTGTCTGATTTCTTTTCCCTGTTTTATTATTTTTCATTATATTAACCACCACTTGTTAAATATTTTAGTATTGTTTATTGCCTCTTTTTCTTCAGGGAAAAGTACTTGGGAACAAGGAGGTCTGTAGCCTTTGGTATGCATTCCTCATGCCTGATGCCAGCTGTCACATGGTAAAGCTTCATGCATATCTTCAGACAGTGATTGAATGAGTGGATGTCATTCACATCCTGTTACCGGGTCAAGGACCTAGCCTTGGTAGCATTTATTCTTTTGACTCAGACTTTAGTTGAGGTCTTTATCTAAATAGTTTAACCTACCCTGGACCTTTTTTTTTTTTTCCAAAAGTTTTTCTTCTATCCCATATAACACTGAAGTTAATTCCTAAGCCCCGCTCTTGTAAACTAGGGGATGACCCTTCTTGTATTCTTGGATGCTCCCTGCTGTCTGCTTGCTAGCCATTTTTTCTGAAAACGTCATCACTTATTTCTTCATTAAAGATAAATAAACCTTCATTATTTTTAATCCATTTATGTCTTAATGAACACTTAGACTAGTTTCATAACTTGTGAATATGGCTACAGTAAATATGAATGTGCAGGTATCTCTTATATGTTAACTTAAAATTCCTCCAAGTGTGCAGTCGTGAGTGGTGTGACTGGATCACGTTGTAGTTCTTTTAGTATTTTGAGGACCCTCTGTAGTGCTTTCACATAGTGGCTACAGTAATTTGTGTTCCACCAACAATTTATAGCTACATGTAAATGAATGTGAATAGATCTTGTCTCTTGCCCTGTACAACAACAACACAATTAAAGATATATCTAAGGCCTTAATCTAAGACGTTGAGCTCTGAAACTGCTAGAAGAAAACATTTTACAGGCAAAAATTTTCTCAAGGACTCTGATAGCTAAGGAAATAGTAACAAGAATTGACAAATGGAGCTGCACAAAATTACAAAGCTCCTACACAGCAGAGGAAATGCCTGAGCCAAGAGCCAGCCTACAGAATGGGAGTAAACTTTGCCGCTTACTCATTAGACAGAGAGTTTGAATGTAGTATATATAAGGAACACAATAAACTGAGCGCCAAAACTCAAACTACCCAGTCAATTAATGGAAAAACATCAAAACAGAACCAAAACTGCACACACAGATCTGAAAAGACAGAGTACTGATGGTCCATAAACATTAGTAAAAATTCAGCGTCTTTATCCACCAGGAAAATGAAGATCAAAACTGCACTCAGATTCCATCTGAGTCCACTCAGAATGGCTATTATTTAGCAAACAAACAAACAAAATGACAAATGCTAGAAAGGACAAGGAACGTGGAAAAGCTCCTGAGACTACTCAATGGTTTTCTGCACTGACCCGGAACAAGTCTCTTCTCTAAATCCTATGTTATGATCCAGAGAGCAGAGGAAACCATAACTCCTTCTTCACTGAGCACCTCAGACAGACTGTCATTTACTTTAGAGAATAATCTTTTTACCTCACCTAAAATGAAGCTCGGTTCCAGGAACCGGTCTTGTCTAGTTGGATACCCATGCTTTCGGATTGCCCAGTTCATCCTGTAAGGCTGAATTCCATACTTCAGTTGTTCCTGCCTAAGTCATAGCGTATAACAGAGCTTAAATTGGATGGAAAGGAACCGATACAAAATATGTATATATATTAATATAAGTCCAGTGCTATAGGAGCAAAAAGAAATAGAAGGGAATTCTGATAGATGACTCATTTAGTCATTGACAACACAAAGGCCATGACCATGTTGCCATTCATCACCTAACAATGTGTTCCTGAAAATTTTGGTTTCACAATCTCCTTTAGTTCTGTACTAATCCCAAAGGCAGAGAACATTAACAGGAATGTAGAAAAACAAAACAACACAAAAAACAATCTGAGGTGCCCAGAAGTAAAGTAATTCAAAGTGTGAAGCCATAGGCAGGAGAGCAGGATTTAAACTTGAGTCCTCCTTGGGATTATAAAGCTTGGAATCTAAGCTTAATCTTTCTCTACTGAGTAAGCACTGCAACCTGAAGTGTGCCTGGGACCTTAAGGACCCCCTTGCTGAGGGACACCTCTATTTGTGGTAGTTCTAAGCCTCCTGAGTGCCACTAAGTTCAATAACTTCCTGAACTAAATGCCCTCACCATTTTGGATGGAGGAGTCTATGTGTATGTTAGCTTTCATTTTTCCATTACAGCATTCTTTTTTTTTTTTTTAAAGAGTGCCTTTATATTTCAGATGAAAGAAATGAAGAAGAGGCTGGTGCACTGGAAAACCCACTGAGGTAGCATGGAATCAGGCCATTATCCTCATTGGCAGATCTGTTCTGTGTCTTCAATAAGGATGCATGTTATTTTGACAAGAAATACTCTGTTTTGAAGTTTGTTTAAAGCTCTGTTTTAGGCTTACTTAACAGGGTGCAGTTTTCTTTCTACCTCCTCAGAGTTCAAATGACCCCTGTAATTGGTAGACGTTGTGGTCATAAAGTTATCTGAAGTAGAGGAGATAAAAGGTGTCCACCTTGGAAAACAGTGAGAGTCTGTCTTTTTGGTATTGCCATCTCACACTTGATAACTTTGAAAGGTTTTGACTGTTACCCTGCAGCAGTTTCCGTATGACTCAGAAAAAGCCCCCAGGCTCTTGCTACCCAACTTGAGGTCATTAAAATGCTTGAGTGAACTTTCTGGTTTCTATCTTCTGACTAGAGATGTCACTGCACTAAAGGGAGAGAGAAACTTATGTGGGACTAGTGTCTAGGTCAGATATCAATATGAAGCAGGAATGTCTCCAAGGCCAAACCTCAAGACTTTGCAGTGAGTTTAAATGGACAGAAGGATATCCAATTGTTTTAATGTTTTGATGTAGCTTTTCTTTTGTCTGTACTGTTTACATGGAGAATACATTTGTTTTCTATTTTGTGTTTTTTATATCTTACAGTGTAACCTTACAGCGGTCCACAAATCTCTAAATTAGTGAACTAAACCAGATTACTAATTCTTTAAACTAGAACACTTTGCAAAGGCCCAGGGCCCCCTGCAGAGACCAATACTCCAACCAATGACCATGGATGGAGAGGACCTAGACTCCCTGCTCAGAGGAAGCCCATAGGCTGCTCAGTTTCCACGTGGGTTCCCTAATAATGGAAACAGGGACTGTCTCTGACAAGAACTCAGTGGCCAGTTCTTTGATTACCTCTTCCTGCAGGGTGCAGCCTTGCTGGGCCAAGAGAAAGATGATACAGCCAATCCTGATGAGACCTGATAGGCTAGGGTCAGATAGAAGGGGAAGAAGTCCTCCCCTATCAGAGACTAGGGAAGGAGCATAAAGAGAGAAAAGGGAGGGTGAATGGGATTAGGGGGAAAAGAGGGAGAGTGGGTGGGACTAGGAGGAGAAGAGGGAGGATGGGTGGGACTAGGGGGAGAAGAGGGAGGGCGGGTGGGACTAGGAGGAGATGAGGGAAGGGGTTACAGCAGGAATACAAAGTGAATAAATTATAATAAAAATAAATTAATTAATTAAAAAGGTTTTCTAAAATAGAAATAGGAGGAAAGATGATCAAGCCTGACAGTGTTAATCCTGAAAACATCTTCCAACAAGGTTCCCTTCACCCACCCAAGGCTGCAGAGCTTTAGTTCACACAGACAGGCCCACCATGTCAGGACAGCAATGTACTTATGTGATTGATTCCATTTTCTCTTTTGGACTCTATCAGCTCATATGTTCTGCTTTTTGAGAATAATGGTGTGGAACCAAAAACATTTTTCACTTTCTAAATGATATTTAGTTAAAATACGTACCCCATTAATTTTCTCAATAACGTATAAGTCATACCTTTCCTTGCCGAATGCCGTGGGATATCTTGATTTAATGATGAACTGAGCATATCAGACTTTTTTCTTTCCTCTTTGTGTGTGTGTGTGTGTGTGTGCTTGTGTGTGCACTCATGCAAGTGCTCGGTGTGTGTACACATGAGTGCGTGTATGTGTGCATGACCACGGAATGCAAAGAGCGCAGAGAAAGGCGCTGCGTGGCCTGCCTTATTTCCTTGACAAAGGTTCTTTTATTGAATTTAGAATTAGGCCAGCAGCCAGCAAGCTCCAGCAATCCTGTCTGGGCTCCCCGGGGGTTACAGACACTGTGGCCACACCCAGCTTCTTAGGTGGGGCCTCGGATTGAAACTCAGGTCCTCACATTTGCACAGTAGGCACTCACTCTCACCCACTGAACCATCTCTTCGGCCTCACATGTCAGGCGTATGCTGTCCTTTCTGAAGAGTTACTTTTCCTCCTCTTCATTAAGTCAGTGCTAACTTTCCTTCTTGGTTATGCTGCAAGGGAGAGAAATACAGTTTGAACAATAAAAATTAGAATTTAGTCAACGTATTCTAAAGTCTACTTTACACAGCAAAACTGATGGAGCAAAGTAGCTCAGGAAAACAAATTACACTGTCAGCACCCCATTTTCTGGCTAAAACTGAAATGACTAACACATTTCAAAGAGAAGTCTATTGCAAAATAATAAAAATAAATCTTCTCTCTGAAGAGTAAGAACATTAAGTTTTGCTTGCTCGCTGGAACCCTGGGTTGACTTGACATGATTAGACCAAGGATCATAAACTCAGAGGTTTTCAGGGCCAGGTCAGTAATAATAATTTAGGCTTGTGACGATGGAGGTGAGCATGGGGCCTCTAGCGTACTCCAGAAGGTGCAAGTGTTTGTGAGGTGTTATCATTGGGAAATGCAGGCCTGACCTTGTCAGCATGTTCACCTCTTTAACAGAAGCTGCAGTCCAGGTATGTAAGAGGAAGATCCTCTGCCCTTGGCCTAGACTTTCCCAGGTGCTGTTTTATTTTAGTTTAGACACAGTGTCTGCATCTCAAATAGCTGTAGCTAGGAGAACAGTTGTGCTCTGAGAGTTCATAATGCAAACGTCCCCTTGGCAGCTGATGGAGAGGGACGAGCATGGTAGCTATTTGATGGCTCCTGGTGCAAAGCAAACTTCACAAAAGAATCTAATGCAAGTACCAGTGAACATAATTGCATAATTAAATAGGATATGAAGCAACTAACCACTAATTGCTAATCTCTGATTAACATATAGAATGGTTATATAATGTGTAAAACATCCAGTGATCTGATCTACGTTTCATTTCCTGGCAAAATGTCACTTTAACTAACAACCATTCTGGGGTTGCAATAACCTTGAACTCATCACAGACATTGAAGACACACTAAGTTGCAGTTTGTGACTTAGTACTTTTGGGCTTAAAATCTGTTGGTTGAAAAAGATTAGACTTTTGCTTCTGATCCCCTGGTAGGGGGCAGATCTGTTTCCAAAATGTCTTCTTGAAGTCAAAGCTCATAGAAATTCAATAAAAGCCCTTTGCATGTATTTCTCATTAACCTCTCCTACATTCCCCGAATTCCTAACATAACCTTAATCAAAACTGAGCCCATACATGTGGCGTGCTGGCATATAAATTTGCTGCTAGTGTTCTGGCCAATGAACTGTGTCCTTTGGTTTTCAGGTCCACACTATGATTCTAATGTAATTCTGTCATTTCGATACCTCTAGAGAAGTTGGAGATTTTTGCCTAACTCATTGTAGTTCAACTATTTTTCCCTCTTCCTCCATGTTCCAGGGAATAGCTTACCCACACATACTTTGAAGATACAGGCTGTATGAATTTGTGTGTGCGTGGTGTGTGTATGTGTGCATGTGTGTGTGTATGAACATATGATACATGCATCGAATTGTGATTTTTTAAAAATGAGGAATGCACATTGTATTTACCCCCAAAGCATTTTTAGCATATAAGAAGCATGCAACAACAACAAAACCAAATTTTCAAACTTATCTTTCTGATTTTTAAAAATTTATTTATTTTATTAATTACAGTTTATTCACTTTGCATCCCAGCTGTAGCCCCCTCCCTCGTCCCCTCCTAATCCCATCCTCCCTCCCTCAAATCCTCCCATGCCCCTACCCAAGTCCACTGATAGGGGAGGTCCTCTTTCTCTTCCATATGACCCTAGCCTATCAGGTTTCATCAGGACTGGCTGTATTGTCTTCCTCTGTGTCCTGACAAGGCTGCTCCCCCATGAGGGGGAGGCAATTAAAGAGCCAGCCACTGAGTTCATGTCAGAGACAGTCCCTGTTCCCCTTACTAGGATTCCCACTTGGAGACTGAGCTGTCATGGGCTACAACTGTGCAGGGGTTCTAGGTTATCTCCATGCATGGTCCTTGGTCAGAGTATCAGTCTCAGAAAAGACCCCTGGGCCCAGATTTTTTGGTCCTGTTGTTCTCCTTGTGGAGCTCCTGTCCCCTCCAGGTCTTTCTATCTCCTCCTTCTTTTCTAAGATTCCCTGTACTCTGCCCAAAGTTTGGCTATGAGACTTAGCATCTGCTTTGATACCCTGCTGGGTAGAGTCTTTCAGAGGTCCTCTTTGGTAGGCTCTTGTCCTATTCCCTGTTTTCTTCCTCTTTTCATGTTCATCCTGTTTGCCTTTCTGAATGAGGATTGATCATCTTACCCAGAGTCCTCCTTGTTTAGCTTCTTTAGGTGTATAGATTTTAGTATGTTTATCCCATATTATATGTCTAATATCCACTTATAAGTGAGTATATACCCTGTGTGTCTTTCTGCTTCTGGGATACCTCACTCAGTGTGATCTTTTTTAGTTCCCCCCATTTGCCTGCAAATTTTATTATTTCCTTGTTTTTAATTGGTGAGTAGTGTTCCATTGCGTAGATGTACCACAAATCAAATAATCAATTAAAAATGGGGTACAGAGCTAAACAGAGAATTCTCAATAGAGGAATATCAAATGACAGAGAAACACTTAAAGAAATGTTCAACACCCTTAGTCATCAGGGAAATGCAAATCAAAACAACCTTGAGATTTCACCTTACATCCATCAGAATGGCTAAGATCAAAAACTCAAATGACAATACATGCTAGAGAGGATGTAGAGAAAGGGGAACCCTCGTCCATTGCTGGTGGGAATGTAAACTTGTACAACCACTTTGGAAATCAATCTGGTGCTTTCTCAGACAATTAGGAATAGTGCTACCTCAAGATCCAGCTATACCACTCCTAGGCATATATCCAAAATATGCTCAAGTACACAAGAATATTTGTTCAGTCATGTTCGTAGCAGCTTTATTTATAATAGCCAGAATCTGGAAACAACCCAGATGTCCCTCAACTGAGGAGTAGATACAGAAATTGTGGTATAACTTTCTGATTTTCAACAAATTATGGATTTTAATCTGCATAGCTTTAGAGTACATTTAATACTGCTTAATTCACTGCTCAGTCGGTGTCTCTGAAGTCTGAAAATAAGTATTTGAGAGAAAAAAAAAAACCAATCAAACCCTAAGCTGCGATGACTGATAGTTTGGTTCCACAGACAGGTTCCACTCCACACAACTACAATGCATATGCATGCCTTTATACACATACATCTATGCATCAGGATTAATTTCATAAACATTTTCTGAAAGCTTATAACATTCAATAAGACAGAAACACTGGAGCTCCAAGTCACAGTTTTTCCGAGACAGGGTTTCTCAGTATAGTTCTGGCTGTCATGGAACTCGTGCTATAGACCCGGCTGAACTTGAACTCGGGGATCCACCTGCCTCTGTCTCCCGAGTGCTGGGATTCAAGTCATACACCAGCAGTGGTGTGTCCAAAGCCATAGTTCTCACCTAACTTGTCAGTCTCTGCGATTAGGTAGAGGCACAAACGGCAGAAGGGCCAGTGCTCTCTTGTGTACACCATGCTAGCACCTTGTGGCTCCCTGCTTGGGGACTGCCATATGAGCACAGAACAGCTTAAGAATGTGAAAGACTGTGTTTACTGTGTTTGGAATTTAAGGTTAGTCCGTCTGAGTACCGTTGGCAGGTTCCAGAACAGGTGAAGGATGCTTTGCCTCAGAAATGTTAGTAATGAGAAACCCTACGGTTTACTCCAAACATCACTGAGACTACGTTTAGAGATTCCTCAGGCAGAAAATGTACCCAACAGGAACATTTGTGCTACAGCTTTCAGGTTGTTTGGCTTTATGTTTTTAACAAAGATACATATGAAACAGTACATTCAAGCTTCTAAGGAAGGAGCCCGAGGATACAGGCAATGTGTATGACATACCGCATTGCCAAGAAGAAAGCTTACAGCGGCTTGACTTGGGATTAAATGAGGATCTGTTCAGATCGTAAGTCTGTTCCAAGAAAACCTGGATTCAGACCTAGAATCTGATTGTGCCTGCCTGTTTCTATTAACCTATTGCCATGTTTATCACATTAAATACAATGAGAAGGGTCTGGAGCTGCCATTCACATATTCAGAGACTTTGTCTTTGCCAGTAAGTAGATCATTTACACTTACTGGATGGAGGGTATAACCAAGCCTGTAACATTCAGAAGTGGGTAGCAAGTGTTGATTTTAATGAGCATTAGTAACTCTATATGGGCTATTTGTCCACTCTACAGGGTACAATATTTTTAAAAGCCATTTTAATCAATATATATTAAATACTGGTATATTAAGGCAATATATGCACTGGTGTTCATATTTTAGTAGTTTTGATGCATGTTAGTGTGTCTATCCTCTCAAACACCTTTCATTTCTATATGATAGGAACATTCAAATCCTGTACTTGGGCTATTGTGAAATATACAGTAAATTACTGTTAACTGCGATTACTCTGACGCTACTACTTATTCCTTTTATTCGTGTTTTACTTTTGCTATCTTTGTTGTCAATCACCAACCTCTGCTGTCCCCTCCTCCTTTTCAGTAACTGGCAACCACTATTCTCTCTGCTTCTGCGAAATCAACTACTTAGCTTCTGCATTTTAGTGAAAGCATGGAGTGTTCATCTTCCCGTGTCTGACTTTTCTCCCAACATCACATTATTCATGTACCAGCAGAAAGGGTCGCTCTGTTCATGACATCTAACCACCGAACTTGCTGAGAAGTAACTTATCAGCTTACTGTCCTCAGAGAGCAATTGGATTCCATCTTTACAACAAAGAACATGGGATACATTTGAGGCCAAATACCAGAAAGTCTCCCCACCCCCAGACAGCTTAGTCTAACTTCTTGTCATCATGGACAAGGCGGCACCATGGCTTTCCTCTCTAGTATGCTAGGAATTGCTCTGCTTACGGATGAATAGCTAAGAAATATCCCCCGCAAAATGTCAAACTCCGCTATAATTTTTATTTAAATAAACATGTCTTCTTTATTTTACAACAAACTTTGCTTCCGTCATTCAATAAAATCTAAATTTCAGATATTAAAAGAATAAAGTCCTTTACTTTAGAGGTCTTCTGTCTATAAAGATGACCTCAGAGACCCAGAGACTCATTGACACAAACACAGTCTCAGAGAAGCTCTCAGTGGTCTCTGTGAACCTCTATCTTAGCGTGTTATTAATGTCTGGTGTCAAGGATTCTGGACATCAAGGGCGCCACTATAGCTTTGGTCACTACCATTATTTATTCCATAGTGAGTCAGATTTCACTTCGATTTAAGGTTAAGCCGCTTTCTCTGAGAAGGTAAGTGACCTCTTCCTGGGTCTTCCAGGTTCATTAATTACCTAGGAAAAGTTAACTACAAAAGTTAAAATCTAATCATTAAAAAAAAAAAAGTCTTTGAAGGGAGACATTACTTTCAAAAGTCACAGGGATCTCGAGACAGTGGCAGTCTCCTTTAAACCTTGAAATAGTGCACTCTCCATGTGCTGCTATGTGTCTGTCTCACTCTCCTGTGTCTGAAACTCTTTCTATTTCCCTGCAGGTCTCCCTGTTTGCCTCCTGGACTGCACCTTCTTAAATCTGCTCTACCCTTTTCAGACCCTGTCTTTCCTATTATCCATAAAGCACACACAGAATTCACGTCCTTTCTTTCTGTCAACGGGCTCTCCTTATTGGCTAAGAATAATCAGAATTGGGTTCAAATCCCAGCTTCATTTCTTACTAGGTTTTGTTTTGTTTTAATTGGTTTTCAAAAGTTGTAGGTCTCAGGTAAAATAATAAAATGTGCTGAAATAGAATTAAACTATGTTTCCAGAGCCTTAGAAATATCAAGTACAAGAATGATTTTCTGGTAAACTTTAAAAGCTTCTCCAAGGTTCAGTTTCCTCACCCATAAAACATAACTCATATGAAGGTGTCTGGTGGTTGTTATAAAGGTTAACTCAGACAAAAGATACTACACTTAAGAACATGTCTGGCAGATGTCTTAATCCGTGCTATGTCCTGTTCTAAATCCCTTATGTGCATTCATCTCATACAATACCCTTTACCGACACATTCTGAGGAAGACACTGTTCCTCTCCTGTGTGGATGACACTGTGGCTCAGAAAAGATCTGCTTCACAGTTGAGGTAGAACTGAATCCAAGCATGTGCCCATGACCACCATTAATGGGAGAATTTTCTGTTCTCACAAGTGGCCTGTGAGGGGTGTGGATCCTACTATCTGCTGGGCTCTGTGGGGAGGTCTACCGTGGCTGTCTCATTTCCTTGCAAGAATGTAAAGTTCCTCAGAGCATATGGCATGCTTTTGGTTTTGATCCCTCCTCCTTTTCCTAGTACCAATTTGCAATTACAATGTGCATTTAATAAATTTCCTGTTGATTCGAATGTGTGCTTTGTAGATTTCTCTCCTAAGGGCTTTCTTGCAGCCTGTTGTGTGAATGCCAGACACTGATGTCTGAGTGTAGTCACAAACATTAACCATGATGTGACACTAATAATAACAGCAAAATCAAAGGCTCCTGTAACATGTTCTTAGTAGCAAGCAGTGCATATGTTAGGAGTTTGGCAATCCTAGGAACTGGAAGAAGTAGGGGGCAGAGAAGACTGCACTTAACCTGTCTTATATTAGACGGAGAAATTGAGTGCTGGGACAATTGTGTAACTGTCTTAATGTCACAGGACTAACAAGAGGTGGTGCTTACAAGCGGTCATCTGATATGCTACAGTATTCAAGAGCCTCCACCCTCTCCAGTTGAACATAGACATAAGAGGAACATTGGTTTTTCAAGACAGGGTTTTTCTGTGTAACCTTGGCTGTCTTGGACTCACTTTGTAGAGCAGGCTGGCCTTGAACTCACAGATATCCACAGTGCTGGGATCCTGAGTGCTGGTATCACAGGCATGCACCAATGCTTGGCTTTAATTAACATTTCTTAACTACCTTCTAACTTGTTGTTTTACAGTAGTTCTCTGCCAAAATTATTTTTGTGCATTTTTTAAATTTATTTATTGTTTTATTAATTACAGTTTAGTCACTTTGTATCCCAGCTGTAGCCTTCTTTGTCTTCCCCTCCCAATCCCATGTCCCTCACCCAGTCCACTGATAGGGGAGGTCTTCCTCCCTTTCCATCTAATCCTAGTCTATCAGGTCTCATCAGGACTGTCTGCATTGTCTTCCTCTGTGGCCTGGTAAGTCTGCATTCCCCTCAGAGGGAGGTGATCAAACAGCAGGCCACTGAGGTCATGTCAGAGACAGTCTCTATTCCCCTTACTAGGGAACCTAGTTGTTCCCTAGTCACGGGTTACATCTATACAGGGATTTTAGGTTAGCTCCATGAATGGTCCTTGGTTGGAGTATCAGTCTCAGAAAAGACCCCTGTGCCCAGTTTGTTTGTTTGCTTTTTGCTCTCCTTGTGGAGCTATTGTTCCCTTCAGGTCTTTCTATCTCCCCCTTCTTTCGTAAGATTCCCTGCTCTCTTCCCAAAGTTTGGCTATGAGTCTCAGCCTCTGCTTTGATAACCTGCAAGGCAGAGTCTTTCAGATTCTCTCTGTGGTAAGTGTGTTTTTAATTGGTGGTAAAACTCCATAATTTTTAGCCATCTTCAGTGTGCCATTCAAGTTCACTAAAACACACACTGTTCTAGCCATCACCACTATGAATTGTCAGAACCCTCCCGTCTTCCCACACTGAAAATCTATACTCATTTGACGCTAACTTCCCATTCTCCCTTCATCCCAGGATATAAATATGTTGTCTTCCAAGATATGAACAAGACCACCGGAACTCTTGAGGGCTGGCTGAGAACTTTGGTCACAGAGGTCCTTGCAAATTCTGTACCAGTTTAGCTGCTAATGCATGGCTCACTATGGTCTTGAGCCTTGAGATGTTTCATAGCCTTTTACTTGCTATCTGAAAGCAGCAGCGCTGGGTAGAGTAGACTCTAAGGACACAATGCTTGTCCTACCTGAATCAGGCTTTAAATACTTTTCTTGTCCTTAGGGTTTGTTCAGTTTTCTTCTGTTGCAGCCACATCCCTATGGCGCAGGCCCAGAATTTATGAGTCATCAACCTTATTTACTTCAGAGAGAGTTGCAATGGTGAAAGGAAATGGCCAAATTCATTTATTTGACATGGATCTACTGACTCTCAGGGTGAGGAAGGAGAATCCTTTATCTTCTAGGCAGAAAACTCTAGTGTCTCAATAATGAATGGAGCTGAAACATTCAGGCTATAAATAGTAGGCATTATCCATTTGTACTCACAAAGAGCACACAGAGGGCAACTGGTAGACCTGGACCTCTGATCTTTTTTGTTTTAATTCTTTTTTAATTTTATATTAATTACAGTTTATTCACTTCGTATCCCAGCTGTAACCCCCTCTCTCATTCCCTCCCAATCCTGCCCTCCCTTCCTATTCTCCTCTCATGTCCCTTCACCAGTCCACTGATTGGGGAGGTCCTCCTCCCCTTCCTCTAATTATAGCCTATCAGGTCTCATCAGGACTGGCTGTATTGTCTTCTTCTTCTGTGACCTGGTAAGGCCGCTCCCCGCTCAGGAGGAGATGATCAAAGAGCCAGCCACTGAGTTCATGTCAGAGACAGCCCCTGTTTCCATTACTAGGGAACCTACTTGGACACTGAGCTGCCATGGGCTACATCTGTGCAGGGGTTCTAGGTTATTTCCATGCATGGTCCTTGTCTGGAGTATCAGTCTCACAAAAGATCCCTGGGTCCAGAGTTTTTGGTTCTGTTGCTCTCCTTGTGGAGCTCCAGTCCCCTCTAGGTCTTTCTATCTCCCCCTTCTCTCATAAGATTCCCTGTGATCTTACTGCCCCTTCTCAGATATTCCCCTGACTAAAGATTGTGGAAAACCACTCATCTGCTCAGTCCAGTTTATGACATAAACATCACTATTAATGCTGCATTCTACTTTTTATGCTTTTCACTTAATGCTGATAATCCCTTCACATGCACATTCCCCGTTTCCTACCCATTTGCCATATTGTCTTTTTTTCACACACAGTATAAATACTATGTTTTCCTGTCTAGGTTTCCTGAGTAACTTCTTTCATTTCCTTATGCGCCTTTAGACAATTATGTGACAAAAAGGAGTTAATAGTGTTTTCATTATTTTCTTTCATTCTGGCCTTTATTGATTGATACAGAGGTCTAATCTCACCTTATTTAAAGCACTCTTTGCTTGAATGACAATCTGCAGCTAAGAGCACCTTAGAGACCTGCAGTGTCTCCTTGGAACACACACACAGAATAATAGCAGACATCAAGGGACAAACATGGTGACTCCTAGAAGCAGAGACTGAAATTGCTTAGTTTGGAATATCATATGAACAGAATAAAATGGTTTTAAGTATTCTTTTCTAATGGTCTATAATTGAGATCAAAGCCAGACAACAGTTGGATATCATGGTCGTTTATACATTTTGTATATATGCCTTTCAGTTCTCTTATTTTGGGAGATAAAAAAGACTACAATGAATCACACATAAATTCTTGAAATCTAATTTTGCTGATTTCATATTTGAATGCTTTCTCTTTTCTTTCTTTCTCTTATTTTTATTGACTTATTTTTGTGTGTATGTGCACATGCAGTCTGCATGTCTGTGTGTATGTATACTCTCGTGTGTGTGTGTTGTCTATGGGTCTGTGCACGTGTGTGGATTTGAACCCACAGCTCACTACTGCAGGCTTGTAGCCCTTGCTCCAGGAATCTTGTCTCTGCATTTTAAATACTGAAATTGCAGGTGGGCTGTTATGCCTCCCTGGAATTTCCATAAGTCCTGAGGATTTAAACTCCTATCCTCAAATGCCTAGGAGGCAAGTGCTTTAATTACTGAGTCATCTACCCAGCCCCCATTTTAGGGTTTTCTTAGGCACACATCTCTCTCTAGCATCCCATATAGAATGATTCTTAAGTAGGAAGGCAGAGAATAGAATGTCTTCTCTCTTTATGGGTGGTGTGTCCCGCCAGGGAGAACCAATGTCTGTTTTCTGGGTAGGGATGTCAAAGTGGGACAAGTTTAAGTCAATTGACCAACTCGAGGAACGTGACTGGCACAGCTCAAGTTGGATATGAGATCTCCTGTAGTCCAACCCATTGTACTTTGTACGACAGAAAAATAATAAGAACTAAACTGCAGTTTCCATCAGTAACTCACGTTTGTCCTAACTCTTGACTCAGGTATTTGACTTTTGTATCTGTGTGCCCTCTGTTTGCAATGTGTAGACCATGCTCTTTTCATGGTGCATAATATTACCTTTGATGACAATCATTTTATATGAAAATATATCAGATACATTCATACACAATAAGCATTAGACTCATGTCTTGGAGAGACTATTTGCATATATGTGGTCATGGGGAAAAAAGAGATGATCTCACGGTTTGCAGATGAGGACTATCTTTTCACCTGTGTTCTCTTTGGCTCTGTGGCACCAGGCAGGCAGCTTGATGACTATAGGGGTGTTAGTAAAATTATCTCCACAATTTTTAAAACTTGACCTCTGAAATCTGGCCTGCTGGTATAAAATGCTCAGAGATGCATCAGCTCAATTAGGGTGTACTAAGTCCTGCAACAAGAGCACTTTTAAAGTTATTCAGGGAATCCGGTTTTTGCTGGTTTTAAAACAAAAATATATATACTTGAGATGGAAAGAGTAGGGTCATCTAATTACATAATTTGTCTTTGAAATTATGTATATTTTATAAAACCAAATGTCAAGGCCAAATAAAATGATTTAACTCTCCAATGTGAAGAATGAAATGAAACAAGTGTGAGTGGTCACTGGTTCTGTGACAGCGGTGTTAATGGCAGTGGCTCAGAAGTGATACAAAAAACTTTCCTGAGTGGCCAGTGTCTTTCAGTGTTGGTCTAGGAAACCAGAATAACTGCCTTCTGCAGTCATGCTATGTTTAAAATATGACCCCAGGGTAACTGTGCTCAGCTCCATCAAGTTGGGTTAAAAAAAGAGCATGGAGCATATGGGCATTTTTATTTAAATGGACTTACTCTGAGCTATTGAATATCACTTCAGCTCATGAAGATACATGGCCATAGGAGAAGGAAGAAAGGTTGGATCTGAGAGACAGATGGTCCATGTCTGTTGCCACAGGGTAGAATATAACACAACCATTTCTTCTGATTTTATAAATACCACCTGCTAATATACTTGTAGGATTTAAACTTCTTAGATGACAAAAGCCACATGAAACAAAATTATAGTCTATCTCTATAGGCTTTAAGAAGACATTTAGTGACTCCGCTGGCTCATACTGGTACAAACAGTCAGAAAAAAGTGTTCAATTCTTTTTAATAGAAACATTAAATGTGCCAGCTAGTTTTAAATAAACTTGACAAAAACTACAGTCATCTAAGTAGGAAAACCTCCACTGAGAAAATGTCTCCATTAGATCAGGCTGTAGGCAAGCCTGCAGAGCATTTTTTTTTTTTAAATTAATGATTGGTGGGGTCAGCCTAACTCATTGTGAGTGATGCCATCCTTAGGATGGAGGTTCTGGGTTCTGTAAGAAAGCAGGATAAACAAGCCATGAGAAGGAAGCCAATAAGCAGCATTCCTCCATGGCCTCTGCATCAGATCCTGGCTCCAGGTTCCTACTCTGCTTGAGTTCCTGTCCTGACTTCCTTCAATGATGGACAGTGATGTGGAAGTGTGAACCAAATAAAACCTTTTTGCCCCAAGTTTCTTTGGTCATGGTGTTTCATCACAGCAATAGTAATCCTAACTAGGACACTAAGTCAGATCCTCTTTGTCATACCTAATCATTACTTTAAGCCATCAAATAACAACAACAAAAAAAGGCCTGCTGGGGACAGACAGTGTAATCCTAGCTATTTAGAAGATCACAAGTTCAAAGCTTGCATGGGCTACAGAAGAAGGCTAAGGCTAGTCTAGGCAATTTAGTAAGCACCTTACCCACATGTTATAAAGAAAGGCCTGGGGATAGAGTTCTAAGGTACAACAATTGCTGGGCATGCATGAGGTCCTATTTTCATTTACCAGCACAGCAAATGAACAAATAAAACCTTCTTTCATCACTGGGTTGTATATTTCTATGTTATTTCAGGCTCATTGTTCTAAAACTTTCACACTGTTATCTATTTTGCTACAGAGCTTTTCGGAAGTCACACATCTAGGTTACAATTTCTCCCTTTTTCTTTTGGCAGAAACCTTTTATTTAAGAAAACGTACATGTATTATATAATAAGTTGCTTTTGTATATTGTATAGTTTCTATGTTTATGTTTTTGGGGTCACATTAGATTCTTCATGTGTACTGATCTTTTAAATATTCACACAATAATCTAATCAAGTAGGTACCATTACTTTCCCCATAAAGATGAATTTGAGACTTGTAGAGGGCAAATGATTTGCTAATGCCCATAGTCTGAGGAGTAGGAACTGTCAAATTCAAATCTAAGTGTGTCTCATTTCAAAGACAAATTTTAAATTGTTTTTTTAAGTCATTGTTTACACAGGCAGTATTGTTTATGAAAGACAGGAATAGAAGGCAAATTTGGATAGAAAGAGGAAATTTGCTATAATTCTAATTAAAGGCAGGATGAGAGCAATTGATGGGAGCTCAAAGGGCAAGAGTGATTTACATGTTGCATTTTCTCTGAGGAAAACAACTCTTTGGTAAATAATCATCTTCTGAGCTGTGGCAGACAAGCGGGAACATGAAGACCCCAGGGTGTAGAAAATTAGATCTAATTTGAAGTCACCGTTATGATGACCAAGTGGCTAAAGCTGCTTAAGATATTATTAGATTTGTCTTTCTGTTGATGTACACTGTCCTTGTTTTATTTGAGGAGAAATTAATCTTTATGATCGAGCTTAGGAAACACACAGGAAGTCAGTCAACTGCAGTGTGGAAGGGTTGGGGTTATAGTTCAGGTGGGAGTTGCTTGTCTAACATGTCTAAGTCCTAATTTGGTCCCCTGCAGCTTTTAAGACACAAATTCTTAATCCCTGCACTCAGCAGGTAGAGGCAGGAGGATCAGAACCTCATGGTCATTTTCAGCTACATAAGGTGTTCAAGGCCATCCTGGACACTTAAGGCTCTGCCCCAAACACAAACAGAAAAGAAAATGGAGGATGAAGTCCCTGGCAATCTGCTGATTTCTAGGGCCATGTCTCTGCTTTATGGGAGGTAAAGGAATTATGAATTATGAAGGTCATTTATAGAGACAAACAGCTGCACCTGCTTTAAACTCATTCTGCTAATTATAGGAACCAATGAAAAGATCACCATGAACACCACACACCTTATTGTAGTGAATTACTTAGGATCTATTGATTTCTTTCCAAATATACTGTTTTCCCACATTGACTGGGAAGCATCAATACTGTTTCATTTAAGGTTTGTTGCACTTCCCAAAAATATTGCCTTATTTACCGGTGTGTATTTAATAAAAAAACAAAACTCACATAAGTGTTGCTGACATCGATATGAGGGGAGAGGATGTGGAAGGAGAAATAAACTTGAAAAATTTCAGAACTTTTCTCTGGACACAGATCATTCACACATAATCCACCTGCTGAAAATATAATACTATTGATTACACTCTAAATTTCCATTTATGTTATATACACCAATCTTTTTAGCTTTTATGAATCATTTTATTCAAATCCCTGGTTAAAAGATTGGATTAACATATCACCAATCTTTTGATTTAGATACAAATACAAGGATTATGTGTCTCAGAATATCAATGGGCTTTTGAATATAAGTTGTAGTTGGAAATACCACACAGGGCTGTTATCATGCTAGTTACTAATAATCACATCAAAAATAAAGTGCAATAGAAAGACTTTGTAATATGCAACCAGTAATGGGAAAATGAAGAATCAAATTGGAATAGGTTTAAAAATAATTTATTAGGCAATCCTGGTAGAGAAACAGGCAGTTGAAAATATTCCAAACATCCTAAGTTTGGCAAGGACTTTAAACACATATTATTATTATTTGAAAATATAGTTACTATTTTCCAGGTTTACAGTGGGTTCTGTTATTTGGAAGTTCTCTCCAAAACTTGTATACAAACTGTGCAGATAATTCAGTTATAGTCTCAATGTCCAAGAATTCAGTGGGCTATTGAAGTAAGTTTTAGGAGTCCAATCCAGAAGCTCTGATACTTGAGGGCAGAGGAGATGAATATCCTGGTTTATTAAGGAAGAGAAAATTTGTCTTTTATCCTGTCAGGGTGAAGGGATTGGATGTGTCCACTGATTTTAAAGTAAGGAGGAATCTTAACTCAGACTATTCATTTGAATACTAATCTATTTCAGAAACATCCTCAGAGACACATAGAAAAGAATGTTTTACTAGTTATCCAGGCATTTTTTAACCAGCCACAATGACACATGAAGTTGACTCATCACATATCTTTCATTTTGGCAAGTGGAGAAAATACTTAAGGAAAATGAGAACAAGTGCATATCTGATGTTATCATGCAGTGTCTTCTATTTGTGTTTTGTTGTTTTCTCAATCCCTTTATGTCCATTACTTCATTTGTAGCTCACAGCAATATCAGTAGTGCTTATACTGACCTTATTTCGTTTCTTGCAGGAGGGAAGCAGAACCTTGGAGGGGTTGTTTTGCCCAACACCAATGATTCCTTTTGGATGTGTGATTTCTGTAACCCTAAAATGAGAAGTAATTGTTAGACCAGTAGTTTTCTTTCTAATTACATCATTCAGATCTCATCATGGTTTTACTATGCTAGACACAAAGCAGAAAGACAATGCAAGACTCCTAGCAAATTTTATCATCAGCTTCTTGCTAATTCCTGAATCCCAAAGGCCTTATACAGAAACTCATGGTGTCTGATAACTCAATGCTCACTCTACCCTGGACAGCCGTGTATGCATAAGGTTGTTGTGTAATTCGACTGCTGATTTCTGTACACCTATATCTGGTTGCACTTCTTGTTCTGAGACTCTTCTGTCTTAATGTTGTATAAACACTGCTTCTCAATTTCCTCCTGATATGCCAATAAAGCAGATGTTCAGCCAATCACAGGACAGACTAGGGCTTAACTTCCTGCCAGTCAGGTGAGAAGGAGTTAGAGGAGGAAGTAGATGATTTAGCCACAGGCAGATATCTGGGAGAGACAAGGAGAGAGAGCTCAACAAGGAAAGCTCCAAAGTACAAGTATCTTTGGGATGTACTCTCGGAAGAAACCACATTAGTTTAAAGGATTAAGAATAGAGCAATAACTGCTCAGTTATTGTGTTGTGAAACCTATTATTAAACAATGTAAGTCTCAATTATTTCTGTGATAGCCTGGTTAAGAGAGAAACCGAGAAACAAATAAATTTTTAAAAATAATTTTAACATAGCCACTTTTAAAAATTATTTTTATTTTTATTAATTATAGTTTATTCATTTTGTATCCCCCCTGTAGCTCCCTCCCTCCTTCTCTCCCAATCCCCCATCCCACCCTCTTCCCCACCTGTGCCCTTCTCCCAGTCCACTGATAAGGGAGGTCCTCCTCCCCTTCCCTCTGACCTTAGTTTATCAGGTCTCATCAGGAGTGGCTGCATTGTCTTCCTCTGCAGCCTGGTAAGGCTGTTCCCCCCTCAGGGGGAGGTGATCAAAGAACAGGCCAATCAATTCCTGTCAGAGACAGTCCCTGTCCCCATTACCATTGAACCCACTTAGACACGGAACTGCTGTGGGCTACCTCTGTGCAGGGGTTCTAGGTTATCTCCATGAGTGGTCCTTGGCTGGAGTATCAGTCTCAGAAAAGACCTCTGTTCCCAGAGTTTTTGGATCTGTTGCTCTCCTTGTGGAGCTACTGTCCTCTCCAGGTCTTTCTATCTCCCCCTTCTTTCATAAGATTCCCTGCACTCTGCCCAAAGTTTGGCTATGAGTCTCAGCATCTGCTTTTATACCCTGCTGGGTAGAGTCTTTCAGAGGCCCTCTATGGTAGGCTCCTGTCCTGTTCCCTGTTTTCTCCCTCCTCTGATGTCCATCCTCTTTGCCTTTCTGAATGGGGATTGAGCATTTTAGCCAGAATTCTTCTTTTTGATTAGCTTCCTTAGGTGTATAGGTTTTAGTATGTTTATCCTATATTATATGTCTAATGTCCACTAATGAGTATATACCCTGTGTGTCTTTCTGCTTCTAGGATAACTCACTCAGGATGATCTTTTTTAGTTGCCACCATTTACCTGCAAATTTCATGATTTCCTTGTTTTTTTTAATTGCTGAGTAATATTCCATTGTGTACCACAATTTCTTATCCATTCCTCAACTGAGGGGCATCTGGGCTTTTTCCAGCCTCTGGCTATTACAAATAAAGCTGCTACAAGCACGGTTGAGCAGATGTCCTTGTTGTGTACTTGAACATCTTTTGGGTATATGCCTAGGAGTGGTATAGCTGGGTCTTGAGGAAGCGCTATTCCTAGTTATCTGAGAAAGCACCAGACTGATTTTCAAAGTGGTTGTACAAGTTTATATTCCTACCAGCAATGGACGAGGGTTCCCCTTTCTCCACATTCTCTCCAGCATGTGTTGTTACTTGAGTTTTTGATCTTAGCCATTCTGATGGGTGTAAGGTGTAATCTTAAGGTCGATTTGATTTGCATTTCCCTGATGACTAAGGATGTTGAGCACTTCTTGAAGTGTTTCTCTGCCATTCGATATTCCTCTATTGAGAATTCTCTGTTTAGCTCTGTACCCCATTTTTAAATTGGATTACTTGATTTGTTGTTGTTGAACTTATTGAATTCTTTATATATACTGGATATTAACCCTCTGTCAGATATAGGGTTGGTGAAGATCCTTTCCCGATCTGTAGGCAGTTGCTTTGTTTTGACGACAGCTTTACAGAAGCTTTTCAATTTCATGAGGTCCCATTTATTGATTGTTTCTCTTAGAGCCTGTGCTGTTGGTGTTCTGTTCAGGAAGTTGTCTCCTGTGCCAATGAGTTCCAGTCTCTTCCCAACTTTTTCTTCTAACAGATTTAGTGTGTCTCGGTTTTATATTGAGGTCTTTGATCCACTTGGACTATAGTTTTGTGCAGGGTAATAAGTTTGGATCTATTTGCATTTTCTACATGTAGACATCCAGTTAGACCAGCACCATTTGTTGAAGATGCTATCTTTTTTCCATTGTATGGTTTTGGGATCTTTGTCAAAAATCAGGTGTCCATAAGTGTGTGGGTTTATTTCTGGGTCTCTATTCAATTCCATTGATCTACCAATCTGTTTCTATGCAGTTTTTATAACTGTTGCTCTATAGTACAGCTTGAGATCAGGGATGGATACCTCCTGATGATCTTTTACTGTAGAGAATTGTTTTAGCAATTCTGGGTTTCTTGATATTCCATATGAAGTTGAGAATTTTTCTTTCAAGGTCTGTAAAGAATTGTGTTGGCAATTTGATGGGAATTGCATTGAATCCATAGATTGCGTTTGGAAAGATGGCCATTTTTCTGTTAATCCTGCCATGCCATGAGCATGGGAGATCTTTCCATTTTCTGATATATTCTTCTAATTCTTTCTTCAGAGAGTTGAAATTTTTTTCATACAAGTCTTGGATTTGCTTGGTTAGGGTCACACCAAGGTACTTTATGTCCTTTGTGGCTATTGTGAACGGTGTTGTTTCCCTAATTTCTTTCTCAGCCCTTTTGTCTTTTATATACAGGAGGACTACTGCTATTTTTTTAGTTAATTTTGTATTCAGCCACTTTGCTAAAGATGTTTATCAGCTGTAGGCGTTCCCTGGTAGAATTTTTGGGGTCACTCACGTATACTGTCATATCATCTGCAAATGGTGATAATTTGACTTCTTCCTTTCCAATTTGTATTCCCTTGATCTCCTTTAATTGTGTTATTGCTCTAGCAAAAAATCAAGAACTATGTTGAAGAGATATGGGAAGAGTGGGCAGCCTTGCCTTGTCCCTGATTTCAGAGGGATTGCTTTAACTTTCTCTCCGTTTAGTTTGATGTTGGCTATAGGCTTGCTGTATATTGCCTTTATTATGTTTAGGTATAACATAGCCACTTTAAAACAATGACAATGAAACAGTGATACCTTCAAGATACAAACATTAAGCTATGTGAACACAATAATCTTATGTTTTTATAGAAGAAGAATGATATTGTTCCAAAGGTATCTTTGGTTTCATACATTTTTGAGTTTCTATTTTATTCTGAGATATGTATGTTCAAAAACTATCAGTCATGTTAGTTAAGGATGCCATCAGTACTAAATGAATGCCCTGGTATGATGGAGCAAGCATCCTTTCCTCTTGCCCAATATGAAGCTCACAATATGATAATCTTTCCTAATTATTTCTTTTGTTAAAAAATATTGACCTAGTGTGGCTAGAAACATAGCTGTGTTGACACAGTGCTTGCCTGGAATGCATGAAGAGGTGGGCTTCATCCCCAACACTATGTAAACTGGAAGTGGTGGTGAGGTGAAGTAATTCCAGGACTGAATCGTTGGAGGCAGGAAAATCAGAAGTTCAAGGTCATTATTGGCTACATACTGAGTTCAAGGCTAACCGAAAGACCTAGTCTGGGGAAAAGGGGATTTGGTAATACCTATTTCAGAGGGCATCAGTGAAGAATAAGTAACTATGTATGTGAAGAACTTTAAGAAGTATATCATACCCAGGAGCAACTCAATAAACATGGATATAGAAAAAAAACTCATATATTAAGTTTTCTTAAGGAGTTACACATTAAAGAACCACAGAACTCCATTAAGAATACTAAGAAAAAAGCTATTTGAGCATCTTGTTTGTAGCCATACATGTATATAACACAGTGGCATATTTTACTTCTCAAAGAAAACATACATTTAACTTTTGCCTTAATGTTAAGAAAATTAAGTTTGGAGGCAGGAGGAGTCTCTGTGACACTGAGAAAATCATGTAATTTCTCTGACATTCTGTATTCTTATCAATTAAATAAGATGATTGTTCCTTTTGTTAGCTCCTTGGTCATGGTCATGAAAACATGTTTATTTGTAATCTTGAAAGAAATTCCTTTTAGCATAGTACCACATTATGATATACATGATATGAATACACACACACACACACACACACACACACACACACACACACACACACA
>NW_026596039.1:14095629-14141156 GCF_907164565.1 Psammomys obesus
ACACACACACACACACACACACACACACACACACACACACACACACATTCTGATATAAATATACAGCATCATTCCTGGGTACCAGTTCAAGGTAATAGAATCTCAGATCCAGTAGAAGAATGTTTGGTTGGCACCTTGTGTGTTAAGGTAAACAAGACCGGCTACTTAGAGGCCACTGCTTTTCTCTTTCAAAGCCTCCTGCTGTGACGATCATTCCCATTGAATCTGCTGCAGTTGGAAGTGCTTTTAAATAATGACTGGACAGGCTCTGGATGTTTGGCCTTTCTGCGGCAGTTTCTGACATTCCAATTCTCTGAGCAGGCTTGTGCTCCTGAGATATCCAGGACAATCTTTCAGTCTCAGAAGCGACAGTCTAGATTGAATTAGCCTTGGTTCTCCCATCACTAATTAGATGGTGCAGCAGGCCTGCCTCGGGGCACAGAGACATTGATTCGGCTTCTGTAATAAGTTTAATGAAGTGCCTTCACTGTGTTACAGGATGCCAACACTCTAAAAATGGCCCTGAAATGGAAAGCTTAAGAAACATAGAAACTGGACAACCAATTTACAGACACAGAAACAAGAACATTCTATCTTTGAAGGCCCTGCCTACATCTTCCCAACTTGGCATTGGAAGGGACTTTGATAGGGCGGGTGATTATCCATCAGAGTCTGCAGCAGACTGGAATGGAATTACCCCAAAAGTCAGAATCTATTCTTCATTTCCAAATCCTGGCAGTGCCACCATTGCTTCCAACCCCCTCAGCTTCCTAACAACTTTCACGGTCCTCATTGCTATGAAATACGAATTCTATTCATAATTGAATATCACTCATTTGCTGAATATTGTCTCCGTGCAAGGAACTTCCATAGCAAGGTGACAAGCAGATATAGAAAAATGAAGGAAAATTAATGGAGTGCTATAAAATCCTTCACATAAACTTGTGTTTTATATGGCACTATATATTGTTCAGGGCGTTTTCATACTTCAGTTCAGGGACCTGGAACAATAGGCCAAAGGAAAACTATTAGGAAAAGATGAGGTGCAGATTCGCAGTGACTCAGAGCTGAAAGGAATCTAAATTCCATCAACTCTGTCATCTTTCATGTAGGAAACCTTTTCTGCACTCCTAATGGGTCGTTTCCCAGTTCACCTAAATGCACCGGAATCGGAGACATGCCTACGGCCACGGGGCAGCTTGCCCTGGACTAAACGGGTCCTGTCACCTGACCTGACAGGACATAGTTTGTTACACTTAGTTCAAATCTTACTCCTGTTAATCCTTCCACTTCTAGGTTTGTGTCCAGTGACAGAGAGTCCACGGTTCTTGGTATGGTGGGCAGCTATCCAAGTTGAAGGATGAGTGATACGGTTCCACTAGGCAAATGTCCTTTGTGCTGAGTAGTTCTTACACCAAGGATCATGCTAGACTCTTGGGTCAAACATCCCCAGTGGGGCTTAAAGTGGGCATTAATTTCTTGCTAAAGTGCTTTGTGTGCTTGGAGCTGGCTGTACATGCCATCTGTCAAGCCCCTGGTATATATGAATGATAAGGGTTGAGGTGCTCTGTTCTGCTTTGTGTTTTAAAACACAGCAACGAAAACTACAAAGATCTTGCCAGTGTGGTCCCGGGATTTAATGTTGCTGTTTACCTGGCTCTGTGAATTCTGTTGAGTACTTGTATTTAAACCTCCTGGTGTTACTTACTGTTAATTCATTTATGCTTCAGCTGGTGCCTTGCCGTGAGTTTATAAACATGGACACGACCTAGATGTTTTCACATGAGCTGTTACTACCCAGTTTTGCTGCCACTCACTCGTGTTCTCGGTACTCCACGTGAGAACTGGCAGGCATCGTTATTGAACGTTATCCTGCTAGGTGGAGTCACTCTTTTTACCTTGTTGGGATAATTTTGAAGCTGTATTTTGGCTTCTGTTGTTAGTCATGTCTCCCGCTTGCATCTTCTTAAAAGGTGGATAAGTGTGTCTCTATTTAAGACACTGGCAACAGTTACAATAAAGCAGAGTTGTGTTGGTGGGCCTTGTACCCCAATCACAGTGAAGCTGGCTCTTGAGGTGTCACCTCTCAGGTTAAATAAAGCCTGCTCTATCTGTCACGGTCAGCTAAATTCTCATGCTATCTTTCTACAAACCTAATTCATACATTTAAAAACTCCTTTTGTAATAGAACATTCAATTTTGAGATGCTGTTCTGGATAACAACATTTACTGGAACCCATCTTGTTGTTACACTAGGAATATAAATAAACTAAGAAAACGAGCTGGGCTTACCCTCCCGGTTTGTAAAATAAGCTGCTGGGCATTGAAACCAGGGCTTCGTGTGTGCTACACAGTGACTTTTATTGACCGAGTTACTTGTTTTGCTTCCCCAAATGGCTAACTTTTCAGGGTCTCATGTCAATATGTAGCAGAGGATGGCCTAGGACTGCTGCTTTTCCTGCCTCCACCCGTTAGCATGAGCTTACACTAAGCCTGTTTATGCTAGGGCAGAGATTAGACCCGTGTCTCATGCGAATTCCAGGCCAGCACTTTACATTGAGCCACATCCCCAACCCACCTTACTGCTCTAAGAGAAGCTCACTGTCCAGCAAGATTCTGGATGCCAAGATCATGTAAGGACATCTCCTGCCAGGGCTTCACTCCCTCCTCAGAGTAATTAGGGGAGCGGAGTCCACGCCTGTGAGCCCGAGGCGAGTCTGCTTTGCCATCTAATTAGTGATGAAGGAACCACCGCAAATTCAATCCAGTCTGTCATTCTCTAGACTGAGGAATTATCCTAGACTTGAGAACATGAGCTTTGTCTTGGCATTATCAGAAGGGACAGCTGATGCTGAAAGAATTTTATTCTGTCCCGAGGAGCTGGTTGAGTCAGAGCAGAGTAAACTCCTAAAATGTATACAAGGGAAGGGCATAAACAAACTCATCAGATGCAAAACAGTTGTACCTCAGACTGAGGACATGCACAGTACTGAACAAACAAACTCCAACCTCGACTTATGACTTAATGAGTTGATACTTTAGAATCAATCCAATGTCAACTTATAAATCTAATTTATAAGTCCAAGAATGCCAGTTTATTTGGGGACCTACATGGAGACTGAGCTGCCAGTTGGCTACATCTAAGTAGAGGGTCTAGGTCCTCTCCATGCCTAGTCCTTGGTTGGTGCATCAGTCTCTGCAGCACCCCCTGGGCTCAGCTGAATAAGGGGAGCAGGGGCTGCTTCTGTCATGAACTCAATTGCCTGCTCTTTGATTACTCGCCCCTGGTAACGTGGTCTTGCCAGACCACAGAGGAAGAGGATCCAGGCAGTCCTGATGAGACTTGATAAGCTATGGGCAGATGGCAGAGGAGGAGAACTCCCCCTTTCAGTGGACTGGGGGAAGGGCATGGGGGAAAACTGAGGGAGGGTGGAGCTGGGAGAAGTTTAGGGAGGAAGCCTCAATTGAGATATATAATGAATAAACTGTAATAAAAACTTAAAAAAGAAAGACAGTTTATAGTCAATTCAAGATCCAAAGCAAATATTAAACATGTTATACATTTCTATATAAGGAAGCTATGAATAGCACACCTTAAAATATGATCTATTGAAATAATTGAGCCCCCTTTCAATGTCTAGTGTGACCTTGTGTGTCCCACAGGCCCTTCTGCCAACCTAGTGTGTTTATCTTAATTCACTGGCATAGTCGTCCTTTTCTTGAGTCCTAGCATGCCATGAAAAGACTAGTCAGCAAGTATTTATTAGATGGCCTTTATGAAACAGGCTTTAAAACAAACAACAAAGTACTTGTACTCTAGCATAAAGAAACAAAAATTAAAGAAATACATCAATGAATAAAATAATTTTGGGTTACTGATAAATGCCACAAACAAAATGAAATGTGAAAGGCTGAAGTTTGACCTCCATCTTTCATCCTGGACAAAAATCAAAGACCTCAGTGTATGACCACAAACTTTGAAACTACTATAGAAGAACACAGCATGTAAGCGTGTCAAGATCTAAGCACAGGCTGTGGCCTTCTGAGCAGGAAAATAACAGCAAGAACCGACGAAGCGTGTGAGGAAAGACAGAAGCTTGTGGTTAGTCTCAGCACGGTAAAGGACCTTACACACTCGCATACATAAGTCCTGATGGTTACCTGTTATCTTGTGGAACTGAAACAGTATAAGGGCAAAGCAACACTATAAACTTAAAATTTAAGTAACTGTGGGATGTGGGAGTGTGCATCTTCATATTGGAGCAAAAGTCATTACTGTCAGTTCTGAGGGAAGAACCTGCCTTGCTTAGGAAAGGGATTCTTCCGTTCTTTTGTACCTTCTCTCTCTCTCTCTCTCTCTCTCTCTCTCTCTCTCTTTCTCTCTCTCTCTCTCTCTCTCTCGTGTGTGTGTGTGTGTGTGTGTGTGTGTGTATGACTCATATTCAGATACCAGAAGAGGGCACTGGTATCCTTGGAGCTGGAGTACAGATGAGTGTGAGTTCCCCCTAGGTGGGTGCTGGAACTGAACATGGATCCTCTGGACAAGCAGAAGTTGCCCTTAACTGCTGAGCCATCCCCCCCCCCTCCCTCATGCCTAGCCTCTCTCATGCTGAACGACTACCTTAGCCCTTCTACTTGCTTTGGGAAGTTTATTCACATCATTTGTGAGTTCTCTTGTTCAGACTTTTTGGGTTGAATTCCTGATTTCAGGTCTCCTTTACAACTCCCAACTTCCAGCTGAGAAATGTAAAAAGCCCAGGCACGTACAAGGATGCTTGTACTCAGTGTTCACAGAGCAGAGGCAGATCCCGAGAGTCTGCTGGCCACACCGCCTTGCCGAAACAGTGAGCTTCGGGTTCAATAGGAGCATCTGTCTCTAGAAATAAGGTGAAGAGCACTGGAGAAAGCACCTGCTCTCCTCTGGTGTCTGCACTTGTGCGCATAGGCCCAGGCACTAGACACACACACACACACACACACACACACACACACGCACGCACGCACGCACGCACGCACGCACGCACGCACTCACGCACACCTTTCTCCTTCAGAGAAGTGAACCCACGCCTGATCCTCTAATTCAGTGGTTCTGAACCTTCCCAAACTCCAACCATGAGATTACTTTTGTTGCTACATCGTAACTGCCATTTTGCTACTGTTGTGAATCATAATGTAAACATCTGATATACAGGATCACTGATATGTGACCCCAAGGTGGTTGTGACCCACAGGTTGAGAACCACTGCTCTAATTGGAGCCCAAGAGGCATTTACTGTGTGCCCTCAGAAGTCTGCGTGCTCCCTTCTTTCTCTCAGAGCTCCTGGGGCTGGCTTGTTTACTGATCGTTAAAGTCTTCTGACAGCAAGCCCTCTGGAGGTGGAGACTGAACGTTCAGCTGGCAATTGCCACATCTTTGTGAAGTTGCTGTACACTTGGCTCTAGAGATGAGGTAATGAGTTCCTAAGTACTTTCAGGTTCAAGTCTACTTTTTTTTTTTTTTTTTTGGCCAGATATTTTAAACACACATTTTCTGATAGCATCAACTACAAAGAACGATTTCTTGTGACTACTTGTATTTTTACGGTATTCGAAGTCATTTCACAGTTTTCAATTTAAATGTAATTCAAGTCTATTCCAAATTGCTTTGGGCAGCTAACTGCTCTTATGCACAATATAAAATTCAGGCGTCTCTGTAGAATAAGATCTATATAGTTCCAGTTCACTCCTTGTGGGAATTTTGCTTTATTTTTGCCAATAAAGACTTAATATTCACATTAAAAAAACCCTTAAGTTGACTTAATATTTATTTGATATTAATGTTTCATTTTCTCAATCATTTGGTATATGTATTTTCCAAAGAGTCCATGAGACTTTTTAATTATCCATGATTTTCTAGAAAAATCAGCCAATAGAAAAAGGAAATTTTAAGACTGGTGTACAGCTCAGAACTATGACACTCATATTTAAATACGAATTGTTTGGGCAAGAAGAGGATGTCCCTATGCTTCTCCACACAATGATCTTCTAGCTAAGGAGGCTGTTTAATAAAATTTCACATATACATTCTTTCTTGTTAAAATGTAAATTCCCTTAGGAAGAATTAGATATTAAGCCTTGTTCACACTGGCATTTAAATGGAAGATATCAGACTTTTTTTTTTCCTCAAGAAAAAAATGAGTAGTTTTAATGCTCTGGAGGATTGAGGTAGGGTGTGAGAGAAAAAAAAAAAAAACCAAAAAACAACTGCAGAGCCAAATAGAACATATTAAAGAGAGAGGTGGGACCATGACTTTGTCAATTTCACAGTGTCTTAGGTGGTTGATCTTCCCAGCCAGGGGCTTCAGGCTCAGGACAAGGTGGTTCAAACTGGCTCTGTCATCCTTGACAGTTATTTTCCAGATTTTGCTTTACCAAATCCTTAATAATCTCCTGACTGTGCAGAATAAAGTGTGAGGAAATAAATCCCTTTTCTATTTCAAAATTCAGAGTAAGATTATTCTCAGTCTCTTGATTTCCAGTATGCCATTCATCCTAGCTTGTCACTCATTAGTAATAGGCAAAATGATTTTAAATATTCAATCTTTGGGCTGTGCCCAACTGTGTATTTACATATGTCTTCATAAGAATTGGCAAGGGTAATTTTATATTTATCTATTCAAGCTCTGGCCAGTGTTGGGTTTAGCATTAAATTACTCAAGGGAAATTTTTATCTGAAAGGCAGATTAGGATTCCAAATACTATGTGTTTGTCAAATACTAAATAATTCAGATGATTCAAGCCCGTTCTCACTGCAGATGCTGGGGTGGTCAACAGCATGCAGAGGAAGGAGAGGGAGCGCAGATTCCAGCTGGGGGAAACAGTTAAGAAGAAAGCAAATGTGAGTTAGAACTGGTCATCCCAATTTCGATGGAAAAGTTGATTGAAGGTGAAGACTAGAGGGAGGGCTACAACATTTATTTAATTATTTAAATTCTGAGCAGGACACTAAGCCCATTACATGTATGATCTTGTTGAATCTTTGAGGATTCCTCAGGAAACAGGTCCCACCTGGTGGGTCATTTGATCTGTAGGGTATTTGCTTTGAGACTTGATAGCTAAAATGGACCCTATTGAATGTAAAGATGGATAAAGATAGAAACAGGGGCCAGACAGTGACTTGTTTGTCATCACCACCCTTGAGTTTGTCTTTTCTATGATACTACACAAAAAACACACAGTATGTGCTTCATTTTCTTTCACTTAGCACAATCATCCTGAGGGTCCCTGGGCTGTGAATGGCTCCGTGGGTCAAAGTGGCTGCCATCAAGCCTGGTCACCTGAGTTTGATCTCTAGGACCCACACAGTGGAAGGAGAGCTGACTTTCTCTGACAAATGGCCCCCTGACTTTCCAGCATGCACTTGGTCCCCAGTTGGTGTTGCTGTTCGTTGGAGAGCTTATGGGACCTCTTGGAGGTACGGTTGTTTGTGTTGAGAGGAGCATACCACTAGGGCAGCGTTGGCAATTTAAGGCCTCACCCTACTTCTGGTTCTCTCTCTGCCTTCTGTTTATAGTTGACCATGTGGTCTATCAACTTCCTGCTCCAGTCCCTAGCTGCCATGCCTCACCCACTACTGTGGACTCCCCATCTGGAACTGTAAGCCAAAATAAGCCTTTTATATATTTTATATAAATACATATATAAATTACATATATATATATAAATTACTTTTGGTCATTGTATATTATAGAAAAGTAACTAATGAAGCTATATGTTAGGCTCTGTGTTCAATCCCCAAGATTCAAACAAATACACAGACCAGCAACAATGGACGTGTGATCACCTACAAAGCTTTCTAAGAATATGCGCTTCATAGTTCTAGCTTAGCTCTACTAAATTTTAATTTCTAGGCTGGAACCTTAGAGAATATATATTTAAATGTTCTATATGTCCCTGCTACACAGAAGGTTTCTATAGTTCAGTAACAGTTGCTCCAAGCACATTGTGTTTAAGAAACAGTATAGAGATGCTTCCTTATTATTGGCCTCTCAGATTGCACTAGAGATTTGCTATTTGCTGATCTGATTTCTCTCTGACATTACGCATCGGCTGCCATTGCTGTGATCTCATCTGCCCACCTGAACCAACCACTAAGCTGAGCATGGCCAACAACTCCTCTACGATTGGACCTGAACTGGGGGCCTCTGGCACAGTATGTATGTTCTTAGGGTCACTGAACCAAACTAAGGCTCAATAATCTCTTTTGAGAGAAGTCAGTTACATTTAACTGACTCAGTTGATTAGGTGAATCTGTTTTACAATGGTATTAGTTTGTAAAATGTTTGTTTTAAGCCAGGGGAAAGACGTGAGCACGATGTGCTGTTCGAATTACCACAGTGACACTTTCCTCCCATTAGCTCTGTGGCCTAATCAGTTTTATAGGACACCAGGGGATAGTCAAAGCACGCAAATGGCACAGCTTCACCATATTTAATTGTCTATTGGGAATCAGGGTATTATAAAGTGAGTTCATCCTCTGCCCTTAAAAACCCAGGAGCTATTTTTAGGCAATAGATATTAAATCAGAAATACAGAAACCCCAGGCCCTTCCTGGAAGATGCTTCAAAGTTTCCCAATAATCATCACAAGGGCTAATGCCTGATGCATTATTCACAAGCTGTGTGTACATGCTGGAGACCTTAGAACAGTGAATTTAGACTTAATGACCAGGCAGGCTCCAATATATGTGCCAATCTCTTAATAGCTGTGCTGCATATTTTACCTTACAGAGAATAAACACCTTTGTCTCACAATCTGCTCTAGCCATGAAGTCATTACATGTCTTCCATGCATTTTTTTTTTCTTTCAAGAAAGTTACCATACTTGGTTAGCGGAAACAGGCCTATGACATTTGATTTGTTGCAACATCAAAGTCTTGTATGTTCTATTAGTCATACATACTCTTTTCAAGAACATTTGGGAGCTGATTATAAAAGAGACATTTGCCTCTTGAAAGCATTAGGTACTTTAAGGAATGGTAAAATTCTGAGTTCTGTAGAACAAAGTAAACTGGCCATTATTTATTAATGCATACACTCATTTATTCACTTTTTCACTCAAGTACTACTTACTGAGTTTCCTCCACATAACAGATGCTCTGTACTGAGAAGCACTACAAAGAAAAGGAACACAGCAGCAGGAAATTGGACAAAAGGAAAGAGGGAAACGGGAAGCCGGGTGGGGTGTGTGTTAGGATAAACAAGAAGTTCCATTGGTGCGGCATCCTTAGAGCAGGTGATATGAGGAAGTCTTCCATAGAAACACAGACGGAAAGCATGGATGCGTATGTCCCAGTGGCCAGAGCCTCTTGGAGTGGATGGGAAATAGCCAAGAGGACAGACAGGAGAATGAAGAGAGTGGGAGATGGGATCATATAGACAGGAAGAGAGCCAGGCCTTGCTAGGAAGATAATTCAAATGTAGTCTACAAACTTGAAGGAAATCTATTAGGTGTCTCAAGCAGAAGAATGGCATGGCTGAAATAGGCCCCTGGAGGACTGCCATGTACATGGAGTGGAGATTTGGAGGTGCCAGGAACAGAGGAGGCTCAGGGGAAAAGCAGAGGTGGAAATTTGTCATTCCTGAACATCCTTATGGCAGTATGGGAAATATAATAATAAAACAGGAATGGCAGATTTTCAAAGACAGCTTATATGTTATGGATTTACAGCCACAGCAGTGATAGCCTCACAAGCCCTTTGCATTGCTGTAATTCAGTTGTGTAAGTACTGAGGTAAAATAAACCACGTTCTAAAAAAAAAAAAAAATCCCTGTCCTTCTGTAAGAAATAGGAAGACACACATAATGAAATCCTCCACTTCTTCTGTACTCTGGGCATAAATTATGTCTTCCCAGTGCGTGTAGGAGCATGTTTTTTTTTTTTTTTTTTTTTTTTTTTTTTTTTTTTTTTTTTTTTTTGTAAGGCAGAGAAATGGTAAGTAGAATTCCAAGATTTGATTTTGTAAGAGATCTTCAGGGAGAATTTTTTTAGAAGGAGGAAAATAATTATGCTGAAAATACAATAATTATTAAGCACATATTTTTTCTAATATTAAGTTTTATGGAAATATAAACATCTGATTCAGGATCTCAATACTCAGAGGTATGAAGTCATAACTTTAGAGTGAGGCTCAGGAGCCTCTATTTTAAACTGACGTACAGAAATGAGTGTTCCATGCGTACTTCACAGAGCTGCCTTTGAGAAGGTTTCAAAAGCTAAGCATTTGCCAGAAGTTCGATAAAAAGTTGATGCATTTTTATTCTCAGCACTGTAGGATCTGCTCAGGCTGCCTGTTTCTGGAAACTATATTCTCTTGTCTTTTGAATCATATGGTTATTAAGGACAGCTATTCCCTGCATTATAATTTTACTCCTGCCCTCTCTTCCCACCTCTACCTATTGTGGATTGGTCCAGACATGATGATTTGACTCCAGTATAGCTAATCAGAGGTGTTTCCTAAAACCAGAGGTTTAGGCCTTTTTTTTTTTTTTTTGGTTGAGACTGTAAGACAGAAAATGTGAAAAGAATTAGAATAAATGAGAGCCTTCTTTTCATTGGCAGTAGCTAAGAATGATGGGTACTCATAGAGGAATGCAGGGATAGCATGAAAAAGCTTCATATAATACTTTGTTTCATTATTCCTGAGACTAAGTTACATCCCTACCCTATGGCTCAGTGTATGCACTGATAAGTAATTGCTATGTAACAAATTACTCCAGAGATTTCCGGAGTATGGTGACTATGCTTAATAAGAATTATTGTGTATTTTATAAATGATTAGAACTTAAATGCTTTCAGATTTTGGAGGAGTAGGGTAGGGTTAGGGGTAGATTAATAAAAATGGCTGTGAATAAGCCACATGAAACCTTCATAATTTGTAAGCTAACATTAAATAAATCTTATTCAGAAACATACAGAACAAACATTAGCTTTCTAACAGTTTGCAGACCCATCTTATTATATGACACCCCTTTCTCTAACTCTTGTTTGCTCAGTGAAGAATAGCCTCCAGAATACACCCCCACTGCCATAATATTCTGCCCAAGAACGTGGGCAAGCAACCACAGACTGAAAACACAAGTCCTTCCAGCTGTTTCTGCCTGGCATTTTGATTGCAGCACCACAAGCACACATGGGAATTCTCATTTTTAACTGAACAAATAAACAAGCTGTAATTGATTCACAGAAATTATCCAGGGACACGATGCAGTTACGTTCAAACTCAAGATAAAAAAAAAAAGCTTATTGTAGATCACTTCTCAGGTGTCACAAGTTATGAAACATTTCAGCTTTGGTACTCTAAGTGGCTGAGCTAAACTCTCTTAAGGAGCTATGTGCTCTGAGATGCTTCACAGATATTAATATTGTGTCAATAAGGTAAAGGAAGAAAATTGGATTTAGTTGAACTAGCCTCAAGATGGAAGATATTTTCTCACAGTTCCATGGAAGTGATTGTTCACCCCACCCCCCTTTTTGGGTTTCAGGGTGGCTATAAGAATCAAATGAGACCATAGTTAGAAGACTGTTCAGGCAAAGTTTTGGAGTCAGAAAAATGTGAAACTGAATCTTGGCTTTGTTACCTTTTAGACGTGTGAGGCTATGGGAATTTAATTAAACTTGCTAGCCAAAAACTTAACTTTCCATTTTCTTGTAGGTACAATACCATTGCCTATTTCGAAAGTTTCCTGTAAGAATAAAATAGGCCCTTTTGTTTTTTTGTGTATAGGAGGGCTACTGATTTTTAGCAGAGTATCAAGGCAGTTGCTAAGACTCATAGCCAAACTTTGGGTAGAGTGCAGGGAATCTTATGAAAGAAGTGGGTTCCCTAGTAATGGGAACAGAGGCTGTCTCTGACATGACCTCAGTGGCTGGCTCTTTGATCACCTACCCCTGAGGGAGGAGCAGCCTTACCAGTCCACAGAGGAAGACAATGCAACCAATCCTGATGAGACCTGATAGGCTAGGGTCAGATGGAAGGGGAGGAGGATCTCCCCTATCAGTGGACTTGGAGAGGGGCAGGGAGGAGATGAGGGAAGGAGGGTGTGGTTCAGAGGGGGCAAGTGAGTGGGGGCAACAGCTGGGATACAAAGTGAATAAATTGTAATAAATAAAAAAAGAATAAAATAGGATATTTTGTATTATACAGCTAGTTGGCCTTTGAGCCACACAAGAAAGTAAATACAGCTGGACTTTAAGGACACTCTTGGAGAGGAGAAGGAAGAAAAGGAGAATATCTAGTTCTCTAATCTGATATCTGGGTTCTAATGGAGTACTACAGAAGCCCAGTGGAAGCAGACAGTATGAGACAAGGAGAAAATTACTGTAATAATATTAGAACTGTAGAAGCTCACCTTCCAGTCACTTGATAGGTGTCCAGTGATGTCTCATAATTTATCTGGTCTCCTCAAGTACTTCCCATGGAGTATAGAAATGAATAGGTCCTTAGCCAGTGGAATGTATAATTCTTGGAACAGTCATGAGTATATGACTTCCTTACAGTCCATGTTCTTAAGAGATACTGATGAGGCATGCATCAGGATTCATATCATCTATATCTTCCCTCTATTATATTTTCAATCAATAAACCACCTCAGGTGGTTTTATTTTCAATGGATACTGAAACTGGGGAATTAAATCATGTAACACCACCCAAATTTAAACTAGTGAGCCAGTGAATTTACTGGGGTAACTTGTAGGAGCTTGGGTGTCTCAAACACAAGTGTGTGATCAAATAGATCACCCCACTGTGGGTGACAACTCAATGGTTGCATTGCTGGAGCTCCCTGCATAACTTTCAGGGAGCTCGCTGATCAGAGAGCTCCCTCTTTCCAGCAAGATTACTGCTTGTGCACTCTTAGTGAGGAGCCCTACGAGTCTTGTAAGTTTCAGGAAATCCCTGGTTCTTTTACGTCTCATTTACTTCCTGAGTTGTATCCAGACTCTCTCCAGGAAGGAATGCTTCAGCTTCTTGGAGGAACACATTGCACGATTTTGAGTGATTGATAGGTCCCATCTTTGATTTTCCCTACCAGCCTCCTGTTTTTGCGTCGGCATTCTAGGACAGAAGTGTGTGTCATTCTTCCTTCAAGTTAATTTTCCAGCCAAGGCAGTGGGCCTTATGTTCCCAGTGCCAGCTGGAGCTGCTCTGTCTACTGCTGCGAGCACAGGCATATGTAGACCTCTTGCTTGCACGGTGTCGTAGCTGTTGGTCATGTCTTTGACAGAAACTGGAGAGCAGCCAGTCATGGTTATATGTCTCAGGTAAAGATGGGAACTTGGGATTCTGTTTGGCTGCCTGAAAGAAAACGCTCATTTGCAGTTATTTCTACCTTATTAGGAGTAACTCTGGGGGGATAAAACGCATCATCTCTACAGAGAAGGACATTTTTCTTCTTGTTTGCCAAGGCATAACAGTATGGATTTGGTTAATCCAAGAAATACATGGATCTATTTAGGTGTTTGGAAATGAAGAATATAATATCCTCTGAAATATCAACCTGGCAATGTTCATGCATTATAAATAGAACCAGTCATCCGAAGAAGAAACCAGTAAAGATGCAAAGAATCCAGGGTTATAAATTAATGAGTAGACTCCCAGGAGAGCATCGTATTCAGAGAGAGAATGTGAAAATATAGAAACACATTTGTACACACACGCATATACATACATATATACTTTACCTAGTCGGTTAATCAGGGAGCCAACAAACTGTAGATTCACCAAACTATTGATGAGTGGCATTTTAGGAGAATTTTGGCCAGAGACAATGGCTTTTATTTTGTAGTCATTTGTGTCTCATGCAATGGGTAAGCTTTTAATGACATTAAAAATGAAGTTATGATTCTGATTAGCATAAATTAGGATTAAAATATAGTAACTTAGAAATTTTTAAAAATTCATATTATGATTTTGAAAGAGTTCATGGAATTGAATGATGCTGTCAGATTTTTTAATATGCAATATTTGTGTTTGCATTCAGCTAGTTCCCTGGGGAACTGTGTATTTCTGATGCAGGATGTGTTATGAGGAGATGAGGTCTTCAATGATGAATCAGATTGTATATTTTTGATGGAGGCTCTGGAGTTGAAAGGCTTATTGATAATTTAGCTTATAGAAGACATTGTGCTTGAACATCAGAGAGAACACATTAAAAAAAGAATTAATCCCATTATTCAAAATAAGACTAGCAAAATCATCTGCTCTGGAATTTCAACATGTCTCATAGAAACACAACACACTGGATAAAGCTAGGAGTGGAAAGTCTTCAGATACACTTTCCAAAGCTGTGAGGAAAGACTCTTATGCTTCAGTGAAAATCGCTGATGACTATGGTAAAGAAAAGTGTCTTTACACGCACTAATAATAGACTTCTCAAGTTTGAGGTCTGTCACTAAGGTGTGCCATGCTTCCTCAAGAAGTGTGAAAGAAATCGTACAAATTTCAGGATGTGTTCTTCTATATCTTGTCGGGGATGCAAAGTCAAACTAAACATATGACTTTTAGAATCTGGGGCATTGGTGTGGATGTGAGTGGCTGTGTTGCTGTGTGCATGGGTGCCCAGGATGGCCAGAAAATCACATTAGATCCCTGCATCTAGAGCTACAGAAGATTATGAGCCACCTGATGTGGGTACTGGGAACCAAACATGGGTCATCTGGAAGAGCAGCTAGTCCACTTACCTGTTAGGCTGCCTCTCCTTTCCCCAATACAGCACAGTATTGAAGACATTATATTTAATTATTTTGACCAAATGCAACTGATTGACTAAGCCAATCCCACATTACTCCTAAGGTCAAAATGTTGTAAACATTATGAGGATTTTCTCACTTTCCCTACTTTCTTAAGCAAGCAGTGTTTATATATTCCTAGGAAAATTTGGGTATAACAGTCAATATTGCCTTTAATAATCAGCCTTCACTTGATTGGTTGTTAAGATAACTGCCACTTGTATTTCTCTTGGTTTTGCTTAGATATCATGAAAACTGCCCATTCTTGCTTAACATAAGCCATAATTTTATTCAAGAGTCTGGATAGTGAATTCTTTTTATTTTTTTAATTTATTTATTCACTTTACATCCCAATTGTAGCCCTCTCCCTTCTCTTCTCTCCAGCCCTACTCTCCCTCCATCTTCCCCATATCCTTTCTCCCCTACTCCTAAGAAAAAGGGAGCTTCTCCTACCAACCCATCCCATCACATCAAGTCTCATCAGGACTGAGCGCATCCTCTTCCACAGAGTGGTCTGACAAGATAGCTCCTTTGAAAAGCAGGCAACAGAGTCCATGTCAGAGATCCCCTTATTAGGGAACCCACATGAAGACCAAGCTGCCCATCAGGTACATATGTGTAGCAGGCCTAAGTCCAGTCTGTGCATGGTCCTTTGTTGATGCTTCAGTCTCTGCAAGCCCCCCCTGGGCCAACTTTAGTTGGCTCTGTTGGTCTTGTGGCGCTCCTGTCCCCTCTGGGTCCTTCTATCCTGCTCTCCGCTCTTCTCTGAAGTTCCCCATGCTCCTCTGTTGTGGATATAAACATATTTTTGTTTTTGTTCCAAGTGTGAGATGTGGAATTGATTCAGATGGTCCACAGCAGCAGACAATTTGCTTTGTGCTAGCTCTGAAAGGCGCTCTTTGCTGCAGATAGGTTAAATCTGACAACTCTGAAGAGAGAATAAATTCCAGAGCCTAGTGAGTGTGCAAAAAAAAAAAAAAAAAAGAACAAGGCTGCTCCTACTTCCCTCTTGCTGCTTTAGGTTGCTGTTGTGAAATAAGAAGTTGGGGATCTCCTGAACTGTACTGGCTCCAAGGAACCCGACCCGACGACCCTAACCAGCAAGAAGCAGCTAAAGAAGAACTGGCTCCCTCTCCCACTAACTCTTTCTCTCTCCTACCTGGTGTTGGGGTGTTGGAAGGAATTGGGGTGAAGTAAGGAGAAAAATATACACATAAATAAAAAAGTTAAAAAAAATAAACTAATGCCAACACTCCACCTAATGCTTGGCTATGAGTCTCCACGTCTGTTTCGATCGGCTGCTGGGTGGAGCCTCTCAGAGAACAGCAATGCTAGGCTCCAGCCTGCAAGCATAGCAAAGTGTCATTAATAGTGTCAGCGGTTGGCTCTCTTCCATGGGATAGGTCTCAGTTTGGGCCAGGCATTGCTCTATCTTTATTCCCGCACATGTTGCAGGCAGGGTACATTTTGGGTTAAAGTTTTTGTGGGTGGGTTGGTGTTCCCCTCTCTCCACTAAGAGTCCTGTCTGTTAGAGGGTGGCCTCTTCAGTCTCTGACCTTCGCTACTCAAAGTCTCAGCTAGAATCACTTCCAAGACATGTTGTATGTTGCAGGTAGCAGAATCCCATCAAAAACACTTTCCTATTGAACTCAGACCTGACCTTGAACTGTTCCATAGCATCGCACTTGAATCTGCCACTATCAACTGGTTATCATTATTGTATCAGATCATACTTAGCTATAATTTCTGCAAAGCAAAAAATATCCTTGCATTTTTATTTAAGACATGTTCCCTTGCATATTTAATTATTTATCATATAATCATGAGCAGATGGAAGCCTACAAATTATCCTCTTATTCTGTGTGAGAGGAAGTAAGATCTTGCAAATCTCCCCTCCTGGGACAATCAATGCCCAGATCCTTTTCATTTTTCAGTTTTATGAATGGCTTCTTACAGAATGCCAATGTGGTGCTTATATATTGGAGGAGAACATCAAATAAGTAAGCCAAAGAAATTTGTAAAAAGATACTAATTTGTAATCATTTTAGGGACTGCTGAGAAATCAGCTTAAATTTAATAGCAAAGACATTAGCAAAAATGATGTGTTTTTTTTCCCTGTTTAAAGAATAAAATCTGAGCATTACATCAAAAATAATTTCAGGAGGGCCAGCACTCTATAGAGCTTTGCTAGAGGTTTTTGAAAATTAATGAGTATCCAGATAGACACTGAGTTTTATCCATACTTCATGTTTTTCTTCAAAGTTTGAAATATAAGAAAGAAAGAAAGAAAGAAAGAAAGAAAGAAAGAAAGAAAGAAAGAAAGAAAGAAGGAAGGAAGGAAGGAAGGAAGGAAGGAAGGAAGGAAGGAAGGAAGGAAGAAAGAAAGAAAGAAAGAAAGAGAAAGAAAGAAAGAAAGAAAAACTTCTGGTCAAGGCTGGCATTGAGGCAGAACCAAGATTTCATTACTACTTGGTTTCTATACTAGGGAAACAATCTGTGAGCAATACAGTGATGTTCATTTAAAATTAAGATAGCTTGTGTCTGTTTATTGGCACTAGTTGGCTTCAACTTTTATTGGCAAAGCAGCACATTAAAAATCAGTAATGGTAAACATGCTTGGTCTGCCATGATAAATGCCATAATTGGAGCAGATTCTATGAAAATTGCCTGATAAAGTATTGATCATGTGCAAATTCCACCCCCACTTCCAATGTTTGGTCATTGAAACATAGCATCATATTCAGAAGGGTACTACATCTGTAACAACTCTGATTCTAACTGCTGAAAACAGATGTTGCTCTAGAAATACAGATAGAGAACCAAGACCCTCAACTCCAATCAAGACCATGGGTCAACAAGACCAATGCTTGTAATACAATCTAGATGTAGATCCAAATCTGGGAATTGCCACAATTTTACCAAAGTTTTACTTAGCTCTGGTACATTGTACCTGATGCAATGCTTTGTATTAGGATGGTAGTGTGAAGTCTGCTTTACATTTCAGAAAAGGGTAACTTGCCAGATTCAGGTCTGTTCTCATGTGTTAATTATCCAGATTCCTTATGTTTCTGCAAAAAGTCACTGTAAACAATACCAGGCTTTAAAGAATACTATTTAATTCAATAACTTGTTTAAAAACAAATTTAAAGCTTATTTTACCGTTGGAAAACATTTCTGTATCCAGTAGGGAAATTACATGAAATCTTATTGAATATTGTTAGTTCTCAGGGTTAGGGGGGAGTAACCTCTCAATGTTGTGTTTCATTCCTTAATCTGGAGTTTTAACCTTTCCCTCTGTGCAGGTCAGTCTTAAAGTACTTGTCCTTTCTCATTGGTACATGCAAGATGCTCAGAACACCAACCTTTGTAAGCTGTTGATTTAGCTATACAGTAGCACTGAATTCTCCACTTTTCTATCTCTGCGAACATCACCATCTCATATCCCGACTTCTGCTGCTGCAGCAGTTGTGTTTGAGTGAATACTGCATGCAGAATAGTCTGCAAGAAATGACAGTGAGGAGAATGCATCAGAGACAGAGATAGAAACCACTGCTAAATAAGTAGGGCCCTAAGTATGGAGGCCATAGCTACTCTCAGTTTCAGTGCCAGAATAGAACCTTACAGTATTACACATATGCGCACACACATAAACATGCTTATACAAATACAAACCTGACAATTTTGCTTTCTGCAAAATGACAAAACTTGAGCTGCCAGCTGTCACAGCAAGAGCTTTCATTATGGTTATTCCATTAATTTTACATGATGTACAACACCAAGTTCATCTGTGTACTGTTAAGTATTTTTGTAATTAAAACTCCATCACAGTTGTCAGAATAAATGAATGGAGCTCATTCTCCCTTATGTAACATCCTTTGTTTTTAATCTCATTGTTTTTTGTTTTTTTTTTTGTTGTTGTTGTTCATTATACATTCATTAAAATACAACTTCATAACCTACATTGAACACAGCTCCGCTGAGTTTGTGGCACCCAACTTACACTCCATGAATGTTTGCTGAATTCGAATACAAATGATAAGCAAAGTGAATCAAAACAAAACAAACCCCCAGGGTGTCTGATGCTTCACAAAGGCTTCAGGATTAGAGCAGACAATGTGTCCCACATTCATTTTCTACTTCCTGGTAGAGGACTCCTGATTTCAATTAGAAATTGGAAGAGGAAGCTGGGAAAATAGGCTTCTAAACTAATGTAAGTTCCATAATGGAAAGGAATGGGGAAAAAAAGCAGAATAATTAACTAAAAATTTCAGCTTCCTGGAGGGCTGATGTACTGGGAAATTATAATAGGCAAAGAGACCTTTAGTCTACTGCCAAGCTTGGCTGAGCTCACCTCCATCGTTAGACCATGAAACACCATTGTTAAAATATAGTGACCCTTGCTCAATAAGCCTCGTGTCCCCCCCAATTTTATATATATATATATATATATATATATATATATATATATATATATATCTTCAAAGCATGTATTTTTGAAAAGTGGCTTGTGGAATCTACTACTGGAATATACTTTGGGCGGTATTAGTATCACAAAACCATTTAGTCTTTTTTTTTTGTTTTGTTTTTACTCAATATTGTAGAAAACTGGAATTAAAAACAATTCCATTGTCATTTCTGAAGAGTTATTGTCCAGAGAAAAGGAATCCAAGCCTGAGTTCTAATCCTTTTATTGTCTTTTATTAGCTAGACGTTTTTGGCAAGAGTCTCCTTTGTAGTCCCGTGGTCCTTTCCCATCATATACTTTCTTAGTTTTTCAAGACTATATCTTAATTCTCTTTTGGCTCAAACAAAATCAATCTTTCCATCTCCATAGGACCATTGCTATATGTTTAGTTATTTTGCATCTTCATTAACAAAACAAGTGAAATCCTGCCATACCTTCATAGATCTTTAATTAATACCCCTGCAAACCACATTACTAGAAAGCAGTCCGTATAATTTCCCTTTTCCTCTTCTTTCTCGTCTTTATCACCCCACCACTTGACTATGTCACAACAATCTTTATGTTTCCAAATGTGTGTATGACGGGGGGGAGGGCAGAGGTTGCTTTCTAGACCCACAGCTTTTTGGAATGTCCTCTCCCAGCTTTATATACTCTGGTTTTCTCATACTCATAGGCCAAGCTTTGTGATTTTCATTTATTAGATTCCTCCTCCACCTAGATAATCCCATTCCACTTCCATGCAGTGTAAATATTTGGGGAGCTGTCCAGGCGGATGTAACTCAGCTCTTAAATAATGGATGAGGAACCACAAGTTCGGGCACCTGAGTCTCATAATGGGTGACAAGCATAGGTACTTTTTGTCATTTTTATTAGACTGGAAAATTAATTAAGTTTGTTCTTTGCTTAGAAGAAAGTCATTATTTCTGTTTTTCCTAGACTGCTTACTCTACAAATGCTCCAGGAAAGAGTCAGGAGTGAAAGGTACCCTTAACAGGACCTGAAACAAAGGTAAAGACCTACAGGGAACTTTTCTCAACACTATGATTGTTAGAAAATATGTGCTATCTCCTCTGCTAGATGCTTTTTATTAACAGGAATCACTCATTCTTCTTCCTTTGTGTTGCCCAGTCCATCTCCCAGAGTCCTGCTCTTACATCCCAGTATCCAGAGGAGGACTGAGATAGTTGTGATTGATATGGAATTATTTGTAATAAGAAACATTATGAGTATTGTGATTGAGAAGATTTTTTTTGAAGATACGATGAAAATCTCTTTATTCAAAATAAATATGTAGAGGACATGCAGCTTATTGAGAAAAAAGCATTTGATGTTCAATATATCAAAAATGGAGAGACTACTGGCTCGGTATTACATTTTAAAGAAAAAATATGTTTTTATCTCCAGAGTATAATGTTAAACGCTACATTTAACCCCCAAGGCATTGAGAATTCTGGATAGAGACATACTATTCCCTAGGCTCAAATTTATTCTTCTTAAAATGGATACAGAACACAAGCCCTTTTTTTTAAAATTCCTTTTTAGAACTGTCAGAAAATTCTTCAAGAGTCTAAGAAACTGTGTCCCCAGGAGGGTGAAGCAACACCTATATATAGATTCATATTGGTCTATGCTTGTAATTTGCTTTGGTATCCATGGGGATGACAGGTGTTAAAGAAATGCAAGCTGATATGATGGTACAAAGCTGAGCTATATGATTTTGCATTAAGTATTTGGCATCAAGAGAGTTTGATCTGATCTGAAGTGTGGATAAGTTCGTTAAAGGAGTGTTATGTACTTATTCTGACTTTAGATGGTGACAAATTGTGTCTTAAGAGAAAAGGAGTTTAAGTTATAACTGAATATTTAGTTCATGGCTCCTATTAGCAGTTACAGTTAGGGAAAGGATAAGAGTTGGTGAGAGTGAAAGAACAATTGTTCCCAATGGAGAAGATCCAGGTAGGAAGAAGAAAGAACAAACTGGAGTTGGTATATTACAGTGATCAGAGCCTAGATCCTGGGAAAAAGGACGTAAATGAAGAAAGTTATAGATCTATTTACTGACTATAAATTTTAAAGAAATCACAAAGATCTATCTATACACACACACATACTTGTGTGTGTGTACATATATATATACATGTACATGTGTATGTCCGTGTCCATCATAAAACTATATATAATGTAGTATATATATTAGACTTATGACAATTAAAAGAATTAACACAAGTACACTGCTTAGCCCAGTGTTGACATAGTAAATGATGAATAATTTCTGCACTGTATATGCATCTATTTCACAAGATTTGCCCCACAGATTGCCATCTGTTTATCTAATGGCTTACTGTAGGTTGATAATAATTTTTAAAAAATATTTGGCTAAAATGCTTAGTCTTATTTCTTCCAGGGTTCTTCAGAATTCTGATTTTTTTTTATTCCATCCTGCTTACTGGTTATGTTTAAAAAAAACTATGCATTAAATAAATTTCAGATAAGCATACCTTACTGCTTAAGGTATGCTCTGTCAATGGCAGACATAGTAGGAGTAAGAAATACCACAGCTTTTCCTCTTTATCCAGAGCTGATTCAGTCACTGGATTCCTCTCTGAACACTGTGGAGTTTACACTGCTTTTCTGGTTTTCTCTCAGGCTCATGTTCATTCAAGGTCATCATCATCCACACAAACATCCTCATCCACACACACATCCTCATGCCTGCTGGATGTTTTTCTCCTTAATGACTGGCTGTATGCTGTCTTTCTTTTGAACCACTCCACTGAGCCCTTCCACGGGACTAGAAATTGGGCGTCAATGTGAATGACTTTTAGAGTTCTTGGCATTGAACCTTGGGGAGCTGAACTGACACTTCCGGTCTCAGTGTTCACACCTGGCTGCTCTGCTTGCTCCTGGGAACCATAGCTCTGAAAGTAGTGCTGGGAATGAAATTAGATCTAAACCCAGGAAAGAGAGGGTAGGGTGACAGGATTTTATTATAATGATGCCAGTCGTAGTTGGCAAAGGAACAAAACTGCAGAGAGAAAAAGCATCCTATGCACAGTCATAATTATTGTTCCAAAACAGCTGCCAGCATGTACACACGGGAGACTCTTCAGACACTGGTTGTGCCTCTTCAGTGGGAGCTAATCTGGAAAGGTTGCTTTAACTCACGCTCATGCATGTGGCTGTTAAAATGCAAGGTTGCAGATTCTTTGAAGATTTATATATTTTTATTTTATGTATATGAGTGTTTTGCTTGAAGGCATGTAAGTGAATAAGGCATAGGTCTGATATCTGTGAAAAGTTAAGAAATAGGCATTGCATCCCTGGAAATGGAGTCATAGACAGTTGTCAGCTGCCAAGCGGGTCCTGGGAATTGAGCCCACCTCCTCTGCAAGAGCACCAAGTACCCTTAACCACTGAGCGGCCTCTTCAGTTCCCAATGTGGATGTTCAAAAGAACAGTAAGTGAACATCTTTTACAACCACATCACATTCACCCTGACAAGACTCAAATACAGGGTGGTTACAACTCAGACTAAGACAGAAAAATACCAGGAAAAGGAAAACAGATGATTAGCGTCTGTGGAAGATTGTGGAGGGAAGGGAAAAAGTATGTGAGAGGAAAGGGAAGAAGTGAAGTATAGGAGCAGGGAGGAAAGAAGTGTATGGGAAGAAAAACAGAAAAAGACAGAGGAAAAAAAACCCTCCCCATATAGAAGGGTGAAGGAGAAGAGAAGGAGGAGGAGGGGGAGGAGGAGGAAAAGGAGGAGGAGAGAAGAAGAAGAAGAAGAAGAAGAAGAAGAAGAAGAAGAAGAAGAAGAAAAGGAGGAGAATCCTGAAAGAGGAGAAAAAAAAGGAGGGGAGGAAGAGCTGAGGTCACTATGTTAGAAATTTCATTAGAGATTCACCATCTAAAAGTATTTTGCTCATGTGTGTGTGACACTCACAGATGTCAAGTATAAGAGTGAAAGTAGAGTTCATATTTAATTTACCAAGAGAGGAGAAGTGCAGGATAAAGGAAAGGTTAGTGGAAGCCGTAGGAGTTTCTGCGTTTAAACCAACCTTCATGATTATGTATGTATGTGCGCTGTTATTTCTAGTCTTCTCAGAAAACATATGCAGGAAAATTCCTGTACAGTGCTTCTGTAGACTGTGGCTTTCTTCTGATCCATCTCTTCCATCCTTCTTATTTTTTAACTGTGTTTACACAAAGTAGGCTCTAGTTTCTGCCTGGGGCAGTACGATCCTCTGTCTCATCTATGTTTTGAAGAATATACGCTAGTGAGAAAGAAGGTGAGGGAATATTGTGGTAACCTTCAGAAGTCTGTCAGCACATTCCCTTCATAAACTAGCTGGCTAATGCCTACCCGGAAAGCCACCAGGGAAAGGAATCTAGTGGGGCGTTTGGCCCTGCTACCCTTTGATGCTCCTGTCCTGAAGAGAGTGAGATGTGCAAGCCAAAATGTAAGACTTCTCAGCTGATGTGTCTAATTCCAGGGCTCAAATTTCTGTAGATTAAAAAAGTGAAGCAAACATTCACGTCAGCATGTTATACCCTGGGACGGTTCTTGCTTTTTATACATTCATCGCACCCTCAAAGTAATATAGCGGGGCTAGCAGACGAGAAAAATAGATACTCAATTTTATGACTTTAGGCAGCTTGTCCTGAAGGAGTAAGTTGCAGAAGGAAATTGAAAACCAGTTTGACCTGAGCCTCAAATTGCATATTCTACTTCCAAACCTGCTCTAGTTATAAAGAAATACTGGGAAGGAATCAGAAATGGCAAGGTCTAGAAATCATTGTTGATTTTCTGCCCTATAAAGTCAGTCAGAATGAAGATGAAAACAAACAACAACAACCAAAAATCTACCCAAGGCATTTGTAACCTATCATTTTGAGGAAGTCCAGAAAGAAGCTCCATTGGTCTGAAAGGCTATTTGCTGTTTCTTTTGCTAATGATACACTGCCAGTGAAACTAAGGTAGAAAATTTGAAAACATTAAAAAAAAAACACAGGAAAGAAAATTAGTTAGTAACCCCATTGTATTAATTTACAGGTGTTGTGAGTCAACCCAGATGAAATATGTTTACAGACAATAAAATCAATTTCCTTTAGCATGAGAACTTTAAGAGCATTTCAGACAGTGTCAGTGGTTCTGTTATCTTCACTGTGGCTTCGGAGTTCATTTTAGCCATTACCATTCTAGCCATCCAGAAGAAAGAACCTCAAAAACACCTGGGAATACATCCTTCCCACTGCATCTTGTCTGTCTAAATAGCAAAGCCCATACAGATACGGTGAAATAGATCTAAGATTATCTATTCATCTAGGCTGTTGGGGAAGCACTGTCTTAGTATTATCTTAGTTTATTCCAGTTACTATAACAGTAATAAAAAAACTTAGACTGGGTTATTTATAAATAACAGAATTTTAGAAGCTAGAAAGCTAGAAAATCCATAGATAGGCCATGAACCTGGGAAAAAAATTACTACTATCATCTGTTAAACAAACACGGCAATAAAATCTCATAATGACATACTTCTATACCCATAGAGCAGTGCTGTGCTCAACGTTCTTTAAAGAAGCTTCTTCTGGCAGCAGATGGGGACTAACAGAGACCCACAACCGGACAGTAGGCAGAGTGTGACTTCGCGGCACTCAGTCCTAAGCAGGATGTTTTCCCCAAACCTCTTCTCTCAGGTGTTTGGCTAACTTAAAACAAACTGCACTAATAGGGGAGGTCCTCCTCCCCTTCCATCTGACCCTAGTCTATCAAGTCTCATCAGGGTTGTCTGCATTGTTTTCCTCTGTGGCCTGGTAAGGCTGCACCCCCTTCAGGGAGAGATGATTGTTGTAGGGATCTATTAATATTTACTATTGCTATATCTTCTGGTAAAGCCGCTGTTAGTCCTAAACAGCTGTATAACCAAATCACCACACAGAGACTATGATTTATTTAATTAACCTAGAACACAATGCTGGGCAATAGTTACTCCATCCTAAACCTCCAAGCCCTCATAGTTTCCTAACATTTAGATTTCCCACATTATATTTGCTTTTAGTGATATATTAGGTCCAGTCCATCTCCATGCTGTTCCAAGATCTCTCTCCCAGCTCCCTTCTCCTAGCTTTCCTCGCGCCTTCTTCCACTCATTTCCTGCCCTCTAGCTCCTCCCCTCTTTCTTGTCCTCTGGCTCCTCCCAGCTCAACATTGTGTCTAGTTGCTTTATTTTGGCCTCTTTACACACAGTTGAGACAGGATGCTTAGAATGAGTATCACAATGCAATATCTAGATTGAAACCAGAGAGTGGAGGGGAGAGAAATCAGCATTTGAATGAACAAGGGTAAGGTATATACATTTTAAAAGAACATTATACCAACAGATAATCAAAGAGCCAGCCTCTGAGTTCATGTCAGAGACAGTCCCTGTTCCCATTACTAGGGTATCCACTAGGAGACTGAGCTGCCAGGGGCTACATCTGTGCAGGAGTTCTAAATTATCTCCAAGCATGGTCCTTGGTAGGAGTATCAGTTTCAGAAAAGGCCCCTGGGCCCAGAATTTTTTCTTGGTTCTGTTGCTCTCCTTGTGGAGCTCCTGGCCCTTTCAAGTCTTTTTCTCTCCTTTCATAAGATTCCCTGTACACTGCCCAGAGTTGGGCTATGACTCTCAGCATCTGCTTTGACACCCTGCTAGGTAGTCTTTCAGAGGCCCTCTGTGGCTCCTATTCTGTTTCCTGCTTTCTTCCTCTTTCGTTGTCCATCCTGTTTGCCTTTCTGAATGAGGATTGATCATTTTACCCAGGGTCTTCCTTCTTGCTTAGCTCCTTTTTTCTTTCTTTCTTTCTTTCTTTCTTTCTTTCTTTCTTTCTTTCTTTCTTTCTTTCTTTCTTTCTTTCTTTCTAAAATTATTTTTATTTTTTATATTAATTACAGTTTATTTACTTTGTAACCCAGTTATAGCTCCCTCCTTTATTCCCTCCCAATCTCACCCTCCCTCTCTCATTTCCTCCTTGCCATTCTCTAAGTCCACTGATAGGGGAGGTCCTCCTCCCCTTCTATCTGGACCCTAGCTAATCAGGTCTCACTGGGACTAGCTGCAATGTCCTCATCTGTGGCCTAGCTAGGTTGTTCTTCCCATGGGGGTGGGGAGGTCAAAGAGCTCTTGCTTAGCTTCTTTAGGTGTACAGATTTTAGTATATTTATCTTGTATTATATGTCTAATATCCACTTATAAGTGAATATATACCATGTGTGTCTTTCTGCTTCTGGGATACCTCACTCAGGATGATCTTTCTAGTTCCCACCATTTGTCTGCAAATTTTATGATTTCCTTGTTTTTAGTTGATGAGTAGTATTCCATTGTGTAAATGTACCACAATTTCTGTATCCATTCCTCTGTTGAGGGAAAACTGGGTTGTTTCCAGATTCTGACTATTAAGAATAAAGCTGCTACAAACACGGTTGAGCAAATGTCCTTGTATACTTGAGCATCTTTTGGATATATCCCTAGGAGGAGAAGAAGGAGGAAAGGTGGGATTTGGAGGAGACAAGGGAGGGGCCTACAGCTGGGATACAAAGTGAATAAACTATCATGAATGAAAAAATAAATTAAAAAAACAATTATTTTTTTCCTTTATTTCATTTCAATTCCCACATTTTGTATATATTCATATGCAGAAATGTTAGGCTGTATGCAATGCTTTCCAATTAAAATAAATTACAATAATAAAAAACCAAACTCCATGTTGTTTGTTTGTTTGTTTTTAATGGACTTTTTGTTTTATCTTGTCATTTTTTTTGTCTTATTGGTCTTTTGATTTTTAGCTTTGATTTTTGTTTTTACATGAAAAATGTTAAAAACAAAGCCAGCAGGTGCAAAATTAAAGTGTCAGCTTGTCCCTGCCTCTACAATGGGGCTTTCTTGTTATATCTCACATAGTGAGAGGGCCAGCTCAGACCCCTGATTTTCTTTTTGTAAAGGGAACAGGGAGGTCCCTTTGTATTTTATTCTCTGTTTATGAGAACAGAAATCTTATGACTTAATTATGCCTCAAAGTCCCCTACTTCAAGTGTTAACTTTCGACATAAGACTTTTGGGGGAGCACCAACCTTTGGATCATAACAGTTGAATGGATTTCAAAGGGAAATTGTGTCCATCTATAGATTATTACTTTATTTTAGATTCTTAATAATCTCTCTCTCCCTCTCCCTTCCTCTCTCTGTGCATGTAGTGTGTCAGATCCCCTTGGAGCTGGTGTTGCAGGCAGTTGTGAGATGGGCACTGGCAACCTACCTCAGTACTGTGGAAGAGAAACAAGTGCTCTTAACCATGGAATTCTCATTGGTCTCCCCACTCCCAGTGAGCCTTGATGTAAAGTATGTGAATGGCTACATACTTTAAACACAGAGTTAGAACAGCATACCTACTATCTCGTAACGGGCTGTTGGCACCAACCAAGTATATTGGCAGTTTTACTCCATGTCATTAAGTAGTCTGATTTTATGTTATTTAAATATGACAAGGCACCCATCATCCTGTTGTAACATCCTTTATTCTGACAATCTGTTGTCGTTGTTGTTAGTAGTTTGCTAATGGAAAAGTGAAATGGGTGACTTTACATAAAAATCTATACACACTAAAATATTTGAGGTCAGTGGATAAGAAGTTTCTAATGAATATTCCAAACATATCTTAGAAAGGCACCATGAGTTCACTGTCTAGTCTGTGGTGTATGAAGGTAAGTGATCAAGGTCGTAGAAGCATCCTTGGCCACTTTGCTACTATCCTGTTACTTTTGAAATGGACCAGACTGAGGCGGCTTTTGCTGTAGATAGGTCATTTCCAAGTTGTTTTCCTACTCTGCTACTTCCAAGGGAAGAAAACACTCCCTTGACCTGTGAAGTTGGGCTTGCCAAATGTGCAGGGCTTGACTGTGCAGAAATCTATGTCCCTCAGACACCGACATGAAAATATCTTACTCTATTTGCTTCAACAAGGCTGAGACACAAGGGGCAAAGGTATGTCCAATCACCTGCTTAATGCTCCTCACTGCACCCTGGCCCGTATCAGCCCCACGTATTGTTCTTGTATGTCACTGAAATTTAGCGCCTGTTGCTTATGCCAAACACTTCAGTGGTAAGTGGTAACTGATAACTAGAAATCCAGCCAGGTATTGAGCACACAGAATGCCCAGGGTAAGCTGGCTCCTCCTAGCTCTGTGCAGAGTTCTTGTGATCCTTTGGGGTGACTGCCCCTAAAGTACCAGCAGACAAAGGAGTTGAACTTATTAAACTGTTCACTCTACTTGTGCCATTTTGGTTTCCCATGGTGGGTTTTTTTTTTTTTTTACCATTTTTTGCCATTTTTACTTTCTTTCCGTTTTAGACCTCAGTCCCAGCCCAGTGCAGGAGGCTAATGGACTGTACAAGAGCTTTTGGCTTTGAAAATGTCAGACTATAATGAGAAAGGGAAAACAATTATTAACAGAGCTAGTCACAGATGCCCACGGGGTAGCATCCTTTTACGCCTGCCTTGTGCATGTAGGGCCATGAGGTTATCAACAGAGCCTCAACAGAAAATATGACTGCAATGCAGACACTCTGGTAGTTCCTTCAATGCTTGCTAAAAGCCATGAATTTACTAAAAATTAAAACGACAATGAGGACCACATACATCTTGAACTCTCATGGAAAAATTCCAAACACTCTACTTAATTTAGGGACTTCTCATGACCTCATTTTAGGAATAAACATTGGCATTTTAAACATTTTATTATAGCATAGAATAATTATTGCTGTTTTTTTATTGTATAAGATAGTGGGGTTTTGTAATGATGTCTTCATTCCTGTGTGTTGTTTGCTTTGATTATATTCATCCTCTATTACTTTTTCCTGTTCTACATTCCTTGTTCTTGTTCAAAGGATCCCTTTTTCCCCTATTACTTTCATATGATATGATGTGATATGAGTGTGTCTGTGTGCATGTGTCTGTGTGGTTTAGAGTACTCAGATGAAAGAAAAACTGCAATATTTGTCATTTTCTTTTGGTTTACTTTGCTCTTTATAGTCCATGTTTCTGTGTGCACAGTTGTTGCCAGAGCTGAGACTTAAGCTGTAAGCCTCATCAGAAGCTCAGCTTTTTAGGGTGGCAAGTCTCACTGTAGATGAGATCTTCAGTTTTGTCTCCTCTCATGGGTGCATAGTTAGGAAGGCTGTGACCCCATGATCTCATTCTGTCTCAGGAAGTTCTGGGGCAGGCTTGAGCATCAGACAGCTCCAGCCAGCAGTCACTTAGTGCTCCCTTTGGAGATCTTTACTAAAACCTCATCCCCATTGTTCTTCTGTACAAGAGCTAATGGTGTTTGCCTTTCCAAGGTCCCACTCCAGGCTGCTAAGCATGGTATTTTTGCCTGCTGAAGGATGTCTTGGTCTTCTGAGGGCTGTAACTATTCCTGCTCGTTAATGTACACATTTCTCAAACCCGAGTGGGGAAATTCCTCCTTGACCTCTCTTCCAGCAACTTTATGGTTCCTTATGTTTCAGGGGCCTGACTCACAAGCTCTGCCCAATACAGTGTCCATCTGCTCCTTGCAGGTGGCTGTGCCTTAACACAGGGGACATCACTCTAAACAAGCTTAACAAGTGCAATGTTTTATTCACTAAGACTCCTGACAACCTGCTTTAGAGCTCCCAGAATTCCTCCATTACTAGGGTGAGTGTATGGAGCCTGCTGCTTCCATTGGAGGGTCCTTTTCACACGGAGAAAATGAAGAGGGGACCTTAGGGGACAAGGAACAAACATAAAATCACAAGTTTTAGTTGAGCTATTCAGTGTGGATCTGTGATGTCAAGGCAATGTAGACCCGTGAGCAGGTGCTGGTGAAATTGCAAATCAGGTGTGTTCTTGAGAAATTTGCCAGATTTGAAAACATTATCACACCTGCAGTAATATCAAATCATAGAAGAAAGAAGGTAATTAAGTGCTAAGTGTGTGGAAAAGTTTATAAAAAGGTACTTACTGATTCTCTAGTGTTGTGTTCGCTTTCCTGTGCTATAAAGAAACAAATCAAAACAAATCAACACTCCAGACAAAACACAGACCTTGATGGCATTACTCTACCTTATTCAGGCTTTGCCCCTTACTGTATCAGGATTAATTTTACTATATTTCCCTCTTTCCTACCTTCCCTTCCATCTTCTCTCCCTCCTTTCTTTACCTTAAAAAAAAAAAACTTAGCAGTTAAGCATAACAAATGAAGAACAACTAAATAGGAAAATGGGCAAGCTGCTTCCCTTATTTTAGAGCTTGACAAGATGTGTTAGCTTTTACATTTTGGGCTCTGTGGGATGTCAGGCACTCAGAGCAGGGGTGGCATCTATCTTTATGGTGCTAGCTGCACAGGCATCCTATTGGAATGAAATCATCCTTTGTTTCCACTTTTTAAACATTATTTAGTGTTTGTAATGGTCTCCAAAATTCCTCTAAGAAGGCAATGGTCCTCTAGTTTCCTTTGGTAAATCTGGACATCCCACTGCAGGACAGGGTGTTGCTGATTGTAGAGAGATACCTGTATGTGAGCTTGTGTGCGTTCAGACTTCACAATGTGCCTGTCATTCAACAGCTCATCAAGCCTTTCCCCAGGCTCTCCGGGGACTCAGCAGTGGGAGATCATGTACCCCTTGGTCCCACTCACCTTGCTATCACTATCAGAGGTTCTGACATGACCATTTTTGTGATATACCTTGCCTACCTGTGGGATCATGTTGGGAAGCATTTGAAAAAAAGGTACTGAGACCCGGCCTGAGATTTGGATTTAATGGCCAGAACAACAGACTGGATATAGATCTGTAAAGATTTCCTGTATGGTTCTAACATGCAGCTGAGTTTGAGTGATGTGGGGAGGAGGAGGTAGAGGAGGATGGAGAGATGGAGGAGGTGGTGGAGGAGGAAGCAGAGGAGGCTTGAGACTATTGTGGGAGTTAAAATGCAGGTAAGATTAAAGTAGGAGTACTTTTTAAAGAATCATGAGCCAGATCTGTACATTGAAAGAAGCTTCTCACTCTGGAATTGTCATCAGGACACTCTTTTGCCCTTTTGAACCTCTATATGGGACCAAACTCTATGCCATGGGTTAGAGATGAGCTTTCACTATAGAGAAGTGACAGGGTTGAGGTTTCTCTACATTATTCTTTTTTATTCTAGCACTAACAATGATTATGAAATGATGAGCCTGTTTTTTTTCTCCATTCTCCATCCAGCTCTAGAATTATCTTTATAAATGCAGTCAGGTAACATCGCTTCCTCCGTTGAGTGACTCAATCATTTCCCATGAGAATGCAGTGCAAATTCATTTTCTTTTAGGGCACTAGAGGCTGGATGCAGAGTCTTAAGCATGCTAGAGAATTCATATACCACAAGATATGATCCCAGCTCTTTATATTTTAAAGAGGGTAATGAACCATTCATAATCTATATCCATTCCCAGAATTCCAAGCACACACTCAGTATCCAGCATCTGTGGTCCCCTTGTTTCTTTTCAGAATCGGCAGGATCTAGGTGAGCTTGAAAAGCAAGCCAGTATATCCACAATCTTAACTGCTCTTTTCCTAATGTTAATACCCAGCAATTTCCATGGCAATTTGAGCCACAGCGTTCATGAGTAGGAGCCAGGACCTCAACAAGAACCAAGGGAAGCAGTAATCATCAGCAAGCTTTAGTCAAATTTAAATATAGCCCTGGCAGCAGAAAGTAAATCCAGTAATTAGCATGGAGAGGTTTCAGTAGCACAGTAGGTAGGTTATTTGGTCTCTATATGTCCAAAATGCATGAAAGTTTTCTGAAATAAGAAATTAGGATAAACAGGAATCCTATGTGTTACACAAATACATGATATGGTTCTTATTTATCCAGTTTCATAAATGCATGCCAGCACTTAGCTGGCTTTCTAATACAGTATGTGGGAAGGGGTTGGAAAAAGAATCCATTCAGTTTCAGCTGCATTATCAAGGGAGGTGTCTGTGATCTCCCATGGGCAGTGTTCTGAACCATGCCCACAGATTAGAAGCATCTAGAAAAGGAGCTGTTCAATGAAAGAGTCCAAAAGCCACATAAACACAGCTCTGGTTGTAAATTCAGTACCTTTTTGTCTAGTTCCTATGGTTTGTGGTTCACTAGGAAATTGAGACCAGAGTAGGAAAAAAAAAAAAAAAGACAAGCAAGCTTACTTAGTATTGTGCAAAAATGCAAAAAGCAATATGGTCACCGTATCAGCAGACCTCTCTGTAAAGTGATGGACTGTGCTGGTCTCCATTTTGGAGCAGTCCTTGTGTGGTTAGCATGAGAGACTATGCATGCGCTTTCTAACCTTCTAAACAAGGCCAGTCCTGCTTGGTCAATGTCTATGAAAGAGGCTGGCAGAGAGGCAGCTCCATCTCATTGGCTACACTCAGTTACATCATTTTACCTCTCTCAGAGCCACAGTTTTCTGTTTGGGTTCACACTCTGGGTCAGGCTTGCATGAGGACCCACTCCCATCCACTCTGGCCCTTTTGTCCACAGCTCATCTAGCCCTCTTGAATCACTACAGATTATACAGTCTTTTCTGAGTTCAAGCACAAGTTGTCACCCGGATCTTAACCTCTCAAAAGTAAACTCTGAAGAAACATTCTAACTCAGTAGCCAGAATGCCTGGTGCACACTGGAGTCTGCTTTTCAAATCCTGGAGTTTATGAATATTTAGGTGGTTTACTTTCTTCCCATCGATATATAGTTCTACCTGAGAATCTTCTGTTTCCCACACATACAGATGGTTTAGTCAGTCTTGTGGTGATTTTTTTCTTTATTTTCCTGCTTTGCCTGGAGGATAGGACCATAGTGTACAGCAGGTGGGAACAGTGGACTATCAGCTTTCTATAGCTGAGGAATCATCTGCCCTGAAATGCCTCTCCACCTCCTCAGCCTTCCCTCCTCCTGGACGAGGGGGTGGAATAGGGATGGAGTCACATTTTATATTCTGATTGCTGCCTTCTGTTCTTGTCCTCTCTGCTTTTGCATATGCCCCCATGGGGGGTTGCAAGTGCACATGGGAGAAGGCTTGATGTGATTTTGGGTGCCCTGGGAAGGACAGTCTGCCAGGCACAGATGCTACCAGCCTGCTTGCTGTGGGTGTCTGCATTTCACCACTGGTTACTGTGCCTTTGGGTTTGTTTGTGCTTTTACGAATGTAGTGAAGCAACTGAAAACCTGTGTGAAGGAAATAGGAGCATCACGTAGAGAAGAGAGTGAGGGGGGATTTCAGGTAAGGTGTTGCCCTTCAAAGGGAAACCCCAAAACACAACCTCAAAGCTTGAGATTTGAAGTTAAGGTAGAGGACCAGAAAGGGAGAGAGGGAGATGCCTATTGTGAGGTCCAAAAGCTATGTGAAGTCATTAGAGATGGTCCTTTTCTCTCAAGGGGAACTGTCTTTTTCCCTCATGGAGGAGCACACTGTTTCCTCCCAGGGAGGACTATATCCTTTTCCCTCAGGGAAAACTGCATTCTTTTCTTTCGGGAAGGATCACATCTTTTTCCCTCATGGAGGACTGCATCATTTTCTCTCAGGAGGGCCACATCCTTTTCTCGCAGGGAGGCTTCTCTTCCTCAACTTGTCCATTGGGAAGTTCCAGCAAGTGCTGTCTTCTTGGTCATTTCCAAATGCTTTCACAAGGGGATCGCCTTCCGCATGTGGTTTCCTTGACTACTCATGTACTGATAAATCTCAGAACTGAGTCTCCAGTTCCAAGCTCATGCCTCTGCCTCTCCTTGATGCCCCAGAGATTCCTGGGATGCAACAGAAAAGTCTTCCTTACTCATTTTTTATTCTCTTTTATCTCAAACCTACCAGGCAAACTTTTTTAAATTTACTTTTAATTTCACCCTCTAGCCCCCTTCCCACATGTCCCTGAAGAGCACAGATGGCCACACAAATGCAGATACTATGTTCACCAACTCTTGGGGAATTTATCCTTCCATCCTTCCTCAGGTCTCCAGACTTCTTGCTATCAGTTCCCAAGGTGAGACCTCATTATTTCCAATCTTACCTCCTAGTTCTCACCTTTGCCCACATCTCTAATCTATGCTACAAGCTTCTCCAAGTCCTCATGGCCTTTCATGTGTTCTCACAAATTGAAACCAACATCTTTACTGAGCTATTACTGTTTCCTATCAATTACCTGAACTCCTTACAAAAACCTTATTATCTACTCGGGGTCCAGTCTAGCTGGTCCCCAAAGCCTTGCTCTTTCACTGTTCTTCTTCTATCCTATTCTTGGTATTCCATTCATCCAACCCTCTTGCTAATTAACTGTTCGTGTACCACCAACCTCTACAGGCTTCAAGTATTGACATTAGGCTGAGGCTTCTCCCTTTTCAAGGTAAGCTCAACATGTCAGAAACTACAGGGATTCTCTGTTTTGGGTGATAAAGCTAGGTGGTAGCTCTCTTCTTTTATGATTTACTTATTTTATGTGTATGAATGTTTTATCTGTGTTTACGTCTGTGCCCTATGTGTATATGATATGCCAAGACTAGAAAAGGGCATTGGCTCTTGTAGAACTGCAGTTACAGATGGTTGTAAGCTGTTATGGGGTGCTGGGAACCTAACTTGACTCTGTTGCAAGAGCACACAGTGCTCTTACTTCTGAGACATTTCTTCAGCCCCAACAATTTTTATTTTCTTAAAAATCTATTTAATAAATGTTTATTATATGATAAATACTTAATATATCATTGAAGCAACAGATAAAAATTAATGTTACTTTTTAGTGGATAATATCAAGAGGTAATAGAGCCTCCAATGTGCCGGGAGCCGTTCTGACACTTACGTACGTTTCTTCATGAGTTCTTTACAACATCCAGAGAGGCAACTACTCTTATCACACCATCAGGATTTGGCATGAAGGATGCCATGGTGTTCAGCAAATCACAAAGCTAGTAGAGAACAGAGTTAGAGGGAGTACTAGCGTTGAATCCCTAAGCAGTGTTTGGTGCCTTCATTTCAAACACCGGGAACCACGCCTTGGCAAATGACTTTCTCAGATTCTAGGTGGGTATACCATCTTATTCCTACATTATTCTGAACTGAGCTTCTGGGGGTTTCTGGGGAAGCAGAGCCCTCATACATGTTTCACTTACTGCTCCACAAGACACTGCATTTGACTGAAGTAGTTCTCAAACTGAGCTTTATATTAGAATTCCTAAAGAGATTTTAGAGGTACTGATGCCTGAGCCCCCCACTGGGAGATTTTAAATAAATTAGTCAGAGATGTGACTGGATATTAGGATTGTAAATATCTCTTCAATGAATGAATTTAACAAGCATAAAAGCTTGAGAACCACTTACCCAAGATAATTCTTTAAAGAATTTTTTAAAAATAAATTTATTAATTTATTGATTTTTTAATATATTATCATTCAGTACAGTTTATTCACTGTATCCCAGCTGTAGCTCCCACCTCATCTCCTCCCAGTCCCAGTCTCCCTCCTTCTTCTCCCCCTATGTGCCCCGCTTAGTCCACTGATAGGGGAGGACCTCTTCCCCTTCTATCTGACCCTAGCCTATAAGGTCTCATCAGGGTTGGCTGCATCATCTTTCTCTGTGGCTTGGCAAGGCTGCACCCCACGGGGAGAGGTGATCAATGAGCTGGCTACTGTATTCATGTCAGAGATAGCCCCTGTTTCCATTACTAGGGTACCCACTTGGACCCTGAGCAGCCTATGGGCTTCATCTGAGCAGGGGATCTAGGTTATCTCCATGCATGGCCCTTGGTTGGAGTATTGGTTTCTTCAGGCCCTCTGGGCCCAGTTGGCTCTGTTGGTCTCCTTGTGGAGCTCCTGTCCCCTCCAGGTTTCTCTCTCTCCCCCCTCTTTTATAAGGTTCCCTGTACTCTGCCCAAAGTTTGGCTATGAGTAGTATCTCCTTCCATACCCTAATGGGTAGAATCTTTCAGAGGCCCCCTGTAGAAGGCTCCTGTCCTGTTTCCTGTCTTCCTAAAGATGCTCAACCATACAACAAAGACATTTACTCAACTATGTTCATAGCAGCTTTATTCATCGTAGTCAGAATCTGGAAACAACCTGGATGTCTTTCAACTGAGAAATGGGTACAGAAATTGTGGTACATTTACACAATGGAATACTACTCAGCAATGAAAAACAAGGAAATCATGAAATTTGCAGGCAAATAGATGCAACTAGAAAGGATCATCCTGAGTGAGGTCACCCAGAAGCAGAAAGACACGCATGGTATATACTCACTTATAAGGGGATATTAGCCATGTAATGTAGGATAAACATACTAGGGAAGAGGCTGAAAACTCACTCAGAAGGCAAACAGGATAGACATTGGAAGTAGAAGATAACAATTCTTAAAACGTGGTCCAAGGACTTTCAGGTCCAAGGTCCTGTTGGGGTTATACGATGTCAAGACTGTTAGTAATAATGAAGTACTAGGGTTGGTTTGCTGTAGCAGGGACCAAGGCAACAGTGTCCAATTCATAAAGACTTTGAGCTTTTGATTGACACAGAGTCAACCAAGTGATTCCATCACTGAATAAATAAGAAGCAGTAGTTATATTTAAACTTGAACTGAGTATGCATCATTCTTAGATTTTTTTTTAAAAAATTGTATTTGTGTATGTTTTTCTTTCACATGCATACAGTCTCCATGTATCTTATAAGAGGACATATAATCTTATAAAGTTGGAGTTACTGATGGTTGTGAGCTACTATGTGGATGCTGGGAACCAAACCCAGGTCCTTTGCAAGAGCAGGTAGGTACTCGTAACCACTGAGCAGCCTCTTCAGCTTCAGGATTGTGCCGCATTTTTTTTTTTTTTTTTTTTTTACTTGAAAGTGTGACTGACATGTAAATTATAGTTCTTTAGGTTTGGGGTTTTGGCAGATATTTTATTTTCCAAAATGAATAAAATAAAGCCCTGTGTCTTAAGGAAAAATAACTGACAATTTTTGTTTTTTATTTGTTGCCAATGATGAAATGTTGAACATTTTAGGTGAAAATTAAGACTCCTATCTGCCACTAGGTTGGCTCCTCGGTCCTACTTAGTGGTAGTTTTGAAAAGATAGGTGGAAACATTAAAGGGGGATTGCTGGGACTGTAGTTAATGGCATGTTCTCACCACCCGGAAGAGCTGCACGTTTCAAGGAGTTAACATTTTTCAGTTAATGTTCAGTCAGTGGTGTTAGAGAATCAGCCTGGGCATATGATCCAGTCAGTGTTCAGAAGATACTTGTAGAGTTTAATGTAATCAAGCACGATTAGGTCAGCCATACATTTTCAATTTATACAGTCAGTCTTAGCTTGGAAGAAACCACCATTTGGTGAAATCTTGGGGTAAAGTTTAATAAGCCTGTTTAATATCATTTTTAAGAGAAAACAATATTAAAAGGCTTTTATTTTCCAGTAATATTTCCTTCAACTAAATGATATGTGCCAATAGATTGACTGTAGAAACAGATTTGACAATCTAAATGTTTCCTTTTAAGCCAAACACAAAAGGGATTTATACAATATACAACATACCACTTTTCTCAACAATTTTTGGTGTGGGATATTATACTTTTTATGTTGTTTTTAAAATGTTTAAAATGTAACATATAATACAATTATTATTTTAAGTGAATAAATAAATAATGATAAATAAATAAAATGATCAATTTGTTTTCAGTTTTTTAACAAAGTTATTATTGTTGGATGTAGCTCGCATGAATTTTGAGTTTTCTTCTAGCACTTTCCATCCTGGGGTCAATGGGTTCTTCCTAGAAGAGAGAATAAAAGAGCACCAAGAACAGCCTGGGGCTGTAACTAGAAATTCTGTTTATTTTCTGCCTAGAGAGAGTGGATGAATAAGGCCAGCCTGCTTCATTGCTGTTGGGATTTCTCTCCCTGAAGTGCTTCATTCCTCCCTGAACCTTAGAGTCATCCAAACTTATTGAATATCTTTATGACCTGTATTTATCTGAGCAGAACTTAGTTGGTTTAGCACTGGGATTTTTTTAGCCCCATGTTAGAGAGGATGAAGACACACAATGGAATTAGTGTTCTTAATACCACGTTGTTCTGCTGTAGCTCATGTGGACACCTATGCCAGTCCCTGCCAGCTCACTGAAGACTTTCACTCCAGAGCCTACTGAACAGGCTACTAACTAAAACCTGCTTCAGGTGTAAATGCTAATTTGTTCTGGCAAAAAAAAAAATCTAGTTTTATATTAGACCTCTGTTTATTACACTAAACGATTGTCTGAGAAAATTTAGCCTGTGGCTGTGGGAGCATCCAACTCTAACCTACTTCTCCGTGCACTGCACACCAGAAAGCTCTGAGGTCATCAATGGTTTCGTAATTTCCATTCCTGAAAACTACATCCTCCAGTGGCACCACATGTTTCTCTGCTCTTCCAGATTTCTTCTCAAGCACCGCTGAGTCAAGCAGGAGAGAGACAGCACTAGACTTTCTCAAGGCTCTGCAGCATTTCCCCATGCCTTCTCTCTTGTATTTGAAATCAATTACTCTCCTGCTTCTACCTTACCTAAATGCTCCATTGGTTATTTATGTTAAAACCACAAGCACTCTGAGAAGATATTAGAAGTAGCTTACACCTCAATAAACATGCTACTCAGTGGGCAGAAGTTGTGCCAAGTGTCCTTGCTCCTTAGCTTTGGGGTCGACTATAAATATTCTTGCCCTTGCCGTGTGTGTGTGTGTGTGTGTGTGTGTGTGTGTGTGTGTGTGTGTGTGTATGGGCAATGTGCCATGTGCCTCAACTTCTTATAACATGAAACCCAGTGTTCACTAATTCTTCTGTGTTCTCAAATTCCCTGTGGCCTAAGCTGGGGTAGTTTGCATAAGACATCAAGCACCTTGTAGACAAGCTAAAAATCTGCATATCTGAGAAACGCGGTCGTGAAGTTTAGCTGGAAAGTAAGTACCCCACGAGCCCAATGATTGTTGGCACTGTCGATTTAGGAACACTGAGTTCCTTGGTGGAACTGTACACCATCCTCTTTCTCCTTTGCAACTCAGAAGCAAAGTTTCAGGGTCCCCCCACCAGGTCAATAGTTTTGCATAGTAGCTCATGTGGACATCTTATTGGACAAGATTAGAATATTACAGTGGATTCTCCTTTTCTCCAGTTCAACATCCAGATTTCACATATGCTGGCGGTTGTCGATTTCTAGGGCTGTCTCATTGATTTTAGGTCTTTACAGTCAGTGTTTCCTAGCCCTGTCTTCATTGTAGTCTTTGAGTCTCCCTTCTGTTTTCTTATGAGAGGAAATAGATCTCTTTGTATCATTTAGATAGTAAACTCCCAAACTACAGTGCCTTATAATAAATCGCATTTCCTTTTTCATAGTTCCTCTATGATTCTGTACCATGTGGTAATAGTGAGAATTATTCACATGGCCCCGCAGGAGACAAGGTGACCTGGGAAATGTAGTTTTTGTTTGGTCATCCTTTCTCTAGTGTTGTCCCTAGTATGCTGGAATTCTTTCAAATCCACAGTTGGAAAATAACATAACTTATGTGATATTATTAAGAGGTGTGGCTCTTTAGAAGTGGCCACGTCATGAGACTTCTAGTATCATGAATGGAATTGGTATCCCACAAAACAGACTGAGAGTACCTGATATTTCCTTCGTATTGGAGCATGAGTCCAAATCTCTAATTTTTTTAGGGTGGAAAATACTGAATATATATACATATATAAATAACATATTACACACATACACATTGAGAGAAGGGGTTATTATCCATTTTATTAATAAACACTTGGTTTGCTCCCATCTTTTGTTTTTTACAAACCATGTTAACAATGTAGGTGTACAAACATTTCTTCAAATTACATTTTGTTTCCTCTGAGTGTCTGCCCAGAATGTGCTTTGTGGAGCCACATGGTAATTCTATTCTTAATTTTTTGAAGAATGAAAATATTGTTTCCATGGTATCTATAGCTTTTCATATTGGGTGTCTAGTTTCTTGTGAACAGTTAACTCTCCCCGAAACATCACTCCTGCTAATTAACTCTCTGACCTTGTGTAACTTAATTAATGTCCATGAATCTTATTTTTCTTGGTCAGAAAATAGAGCTAGGCAGGCATGGCGGTGTATTCCTTTGATCTTAGCATTAAGGAGGCAGAAGAATCTCTGTGAGTTTGAGGTCAGTATAATGTACATGGCCATCACTAAGACAGCCAGGGATATATATAGAACAATCCTGAACCATCCTACCCCCTTCCGCCCCGCCCCCCCCCAAAAAAAAAGAAAAAGAAAAAGAAAAGAAAGAAGGAAGCAAGCAAGGAAGGAAGGAAAGAAAAGAAAGGAAAGAAAGGAAAGGGAAGGACAGGAAAGAAAACAGAGCTAACTAAGGCCTGCTTAGCAAGCCTCTCACCAGGATTAAATTAGATGAAAAGCTCTCAGCATGGTAACTGATAGAAACAGAGTTAATGTGTTAATGTGTTGACTACCTTTTATTTTCCCTTATCTCCTTGCACACCCCCATCACCAGGCCTCTTTATTCTTCCATTCAACCCTGCCTTGAGATTCAGGTAGTGAAAGTTAGGGACTCATATATTAATGGATCATCCGCCCCGAGCATTCCAAATCCGGAGCTGAGTTATGTCAGGAGGAGAATATGGTTCTCAAATGACATGAGTTTCCACAGCTCCACCCCTTAATTTGCACCATGGGATATCTTCTATGCTGGCTAGATTAATGTCGACCCGACACAAGCCAGAGTCATTTAAGAAGTGGGATTCTCAGTTGACAAGATAGCCACACCAGATTGACCTGCAGGCAAGTGTATAGTGCATTTTCCCCTATTATTCTTATTCTTTTATTTATTCTTATTCTTTTCTTTTTTTATTAAATTTTTATTTTTTAATATTAATTACAGTTTGTGTACTTTGTATCCCAGCTGTACCCCTTCTCTCCTTCCCTCCTAATCCTACCCTCCCTCCCTCATCTCCTCCCTGCTCCTCTATAAGTCCACTGATAGGGGAGGACCTCCTCCCCTTCCATTTGACCCTAGCTTATCAGGGCTCATCAGGACTGGCTGCAATGACCTCTTCTGTGGCCTAGTAAGACTGCTCCTTTCTTGGGGGAGGGGGGATGTCAAAGAGCCAGCTACTGAGTTCATGTCAGAGATAATCTCTCTTCCCCTAACTAGGGAACCCACTTGGGTACTGAGCTGCCATGGGCTACAACTGTTGCAGGGGTTTTAGGTTATCTCCATGCATGGTCCTTGGTTGGAGAATCAGTCTCAGAAAAGACCCCTGACCCCTGTGCCCAGATATATTTGGTCCTTGTGGAGTTCCTGTCTTCTCCAGGTCTTTCTAACTCCCCCTTCTTTCATTAGATTCCCTGCACTCTGCCCAAAGTTTGGTTATGAGTCTTAGCATTTGCTTTGATACTCTGCTAGTTAGAGTCTTTCAGAGGCCCTCTGTGGTAGGCTCCTGTCCTGTTTCTTGTTTTCTCCTTCTTCCAATGTCCATCCCATTTTTTAAAATTTTTTATTTTTTTAAATATTACTTATAGTTTGTTAACTTTGTATCCCTGCTGTATCCTGCTCCCTCTTTCCCTCAACCCCACCCTCTCACCCTCATCTCCTCCCTGCCCCTTTCCAAGTCCACTGATAGGGGAGAAACTCCTCCCCTTTCATCTGATACTGGTTTATCACCATTTCTTATTTTAAAACAATTTATTCACTTTGTGTCCCAGTTGTAGCCCCCTCCCTCATCTCTTTCTGGTACCACCCCCCATCCTACTCCCCTAGTCCACTCATAGGAGAATCTATTGCCCTACTGTCCAACCTTAGCCTGTCAAGTCCCAACAGGACTGCCTGCATCCTCTTCCTCTGTGGGCTGGCTTGGTCTCCCCACCAGGGAGAAGTTATGAAGGAACAGGCAACTGAGTTCATATCAGAGACTGCCTCTTCTCCCCTTACTAGGTGATCCATGAGACTGAGCTGACTATGGGCTACATCTGAACAGCAGGTCTAGGTTCTCTCTATTCATGGTCTTTGGTTGATGCATCAGTCTCTGCACTGCCCCTTGGGCCAGGCTGATTTTGGCTTTGTTGGTATACTTGTGGGGCTCTTGTTCCCTCTGGTTCTTTATATATCAGCCTTCCTCCATAAGACTCCCTGCACGCTGCAGAAAGTTTGGCTGCGAGGCTCTGCATCTGCTTTGATCCCCCGCTGGGTCGAGTCTTTTAGAGGACATCTGTGGTAGGCTCCTGTCCTGTTCCCTCTCTTCAACAGCGTCTGTCATTTATCCTGTTTTTCCTTCTGAATGAGAATTAAGCATCTTCCCTAGGGTCCTCCTTGTTGTTTAGCTTTTTTAGGTCTGTAGATTTTAGTATGTTTATCCTATATTATATGGCTAATATCCATATTAGCCACATAGTCTAAGTGAGTATATGCCATGCATGTCTTTCTGCTTCTGGGATACCTCACTCAGGATGATCTTTTCTAGATCCATCCATTTACCTGCAAATTTCATGATTTCCTTGTTTTTAATAGCTGAGTAGTATTCCACTGTGTAAATGTATCAGTTTCTTTATTCATTCTTCAGTTGAGGAACATTTAGGTTGTTTCTAGATTCTGACTATTATAAATAAAGCCGCTATGAATATAGTTGAGTGAATGTCCTTGTTGTAAGGTGGAACATCTTTCGAATATATGCCCAGGTGTGGTATAGCTGGATCTTGAGGTCTTGAGCACTGACTGCTCTTTCAGAGGTTCTGAGTTCAATTCCCAGCAACCAAATGGTGGCTCACAACCATCTATAATGAGATCTGGTGCCCTCTTCTGGCATGTAGGCAAAACACTGTATACATAATAAATAAACAAATCTTTAAAAAAAAAGAAAGAAAGTTATCTTTTAAAAAATGAGGTATAGAGCTAAACAGAATTCTCAACAGAGGAATATCAAATGGCGAAGAACTATTTCCAGTTTTCTGAGAAAGTGTCATATTGATTTTCAAAGTACTTGTACAAATTTGCACTCCCACCAGCAATGACTCCAACAATGTTCCCCTTTCTCCACACCCTCAACAGCAAGTGGTGTTACTGAGTTTTTGATCTTAGCCATTCTGATGAGTGTGAGATGGAATCTCAGAGTTGTTTTGATGTATTTCTCCGATGACTAAGGATGTTGAGCATTTTTTAAAATAGTTCTTTGTCATTTGATATTCCTCTGTTGAGAATTATCTGTTTAGTTCTATACCTCATCTTTTTTAAATTTAATTTTATTTTATTAGTTACACGTTATTCACTTTGTATCCCCCCATAAGCCCCTCCCTCCTCCCCTCCCGGTCCCATGGTCCCACCTTCCCTCCCCCTTCTTCATGCATGCCCCTCCCCAAGCCCACTGATAAGGGAGGTCCTCCTTTCCTTCCTTCTGATCTTAGTCTATCAGATCACATCAGGAGTGGCTGCATTGTCATCTTCTGTAGCCTGGCAAGGCTGCTCCCCCTTCAGGGGGAGGTTATCAAAGAGCTGGCCAATCAGATTATGTCAGAGGCAGTCCCTCTTCCCATAACTATGTAACCCTCTTGGACACTAAACTGCCATGGGGTACATCTTTGCAGGGGTTCTAGGTTATCTCCAAGCATGGTACTTGGTTGGAGTATGAGTCTCTGGGAAGACCCCTGTGTTCAAATTTTCTGGTTCTGTTGTTCTCCTTGTAGGATTCCTGTCCTCTCCAGATCTTACTATTTCCCACTTCTTACATAACATTCCATGCACTCTGCCCAACCGTTGGCCATAAGTCTCAGCGTCTGCTTTGATAGTCTGCAGGGCAGAGCCTTTCAGAGGCCTTCTGTGGCAGGTTTCTAGGTTGTTTCCTGTTTTCTTCTTCTTCTGATGTCCATCCTCTTTGTCTTTTGGGATGGGGTTTGAGCATTTTAGTCAGGGTCCTCTCTCTTGATTAGTTTCTTTAGATGTACAGATTTTAGTAGGTTTATTTTATATTATATGTCTATATGGGTGAGTATATACCGTGTGTGTCTTTCTGCTTCTGGGACAGCTCACTCAGGATGATCCTTTCCAGGTCCCACCATTTACCTGCAAATTTCATGATTTCCTTATTTTTCATTGCAGAGTATAATACTCCATTGTGTAGATGTACCACAATTTCTGCATCCATTCTTCAGTTGAGGGACATCTGGGCTGTTTCCAGCTTCTGGCTTTTACAAATAAAGCTGCTACAAACATGGTTGAGCATATGTCCTTATTGTGTACTTGGGCCTCTTTTGGATATATGCCTAGAAGTGGTATGGCTGTATGGCTGTTTTTATGTCTTTCCTTCTTCTTCTTCTTCTTCTTCTTCTTCTTCTTCTTCTTCTTCTTCTTCTTCTTCTTCTTCTTCTTCTTCTTCTTCTTCTTCTTTTTTTTCTTTTGTACAATTTATTTATTATATATATGGTGTTCTGCCTACATGCCAGAAGAGGGCACCAGATTTCATTTTAGATAGTTGAGAGGCACCATTTGTTTGCTGGAAATTGAACTCAGGACCTCTGTAAGAGCAACCAGTGCTCTTAACCTCTGAGCCATCTCTCTAGCCCCCCTGTACCTCATTTTTTAAATTGAATTATCTGGTTTGTTGGTGTTTAATTTCTTGAGTTCTTTATATAGTCTGGATATTATACAGGGTTGGTGTAGGTAGTCTGTAGGCATCGTTTTGTTCTGTTGACCGTGTCCTTTGCTTTATAGAAGCTTTTAAGTTTTATGAGGTCCCATTTATTTATTGTTGATTTTAGAGCCTGTGCTGTTGGTGTTCTGTTCAGGAAGTTGTCTCCTGTGCCACTGCAGTCAAGCTCTTTCTTCTAATAGATTTAGTGTGTCTTGTTTTAAGTTGAGGTCTTTGATCCATTCGAACTTTACTTTTGTGCAGGGTGACAAGTATGGATGTAGGAGGACCCATCTCAGTGTAGATGATGCTTCTGGACTGGTGGCCTGGAGTGGAAGTTTTGGTTTCTTTAAAAACTAAGGTATGTTATGTAAATATGCCTTTGTTTTAGTCCCAAGTGTGGGATATGGAATAGCCTCAGTTTGTCCACATCTGATAATTGTCTCATGCAGGGCCTTGATCTTTGCCAGCTGATAACAGCCTCGTGGGTGTAGCATGGAGAGGGGCATGGTCTTTGCCAGCGGCAGTCAGTTTAATTCTGAGGACTTGGAGGATATAACAAGAGAGAAAGAGAAAGAGAGAGAGAGAGAGAGAGAGAGAGAGAGAGAGAGAGAGA